>NC_041214.2:14452346-14463327 GCF_002837175.3 Physeter macrocephalus
GTTCTATTTTTAGATTTTAAGGAACCTCCATACTGTTCTCCATAGTGGTTGTATCAATTTACATTCCCACCAACAGTGCAAGAGGGTTCCCTTTTCTCCACACCCTCTCCAGCATTTACTGTTTGTAGATTTTTTGATGATGGCCATTCTGACCGGTGTGAGATGAGATCTCATTGTAGTTTTGATTTGCATTTCTCTAATGATTAATGATGTTGAGCATTCTTTCATGTGTTTGTTGGCAATCTGTATCTCTCCTTTGGAGAAATGTCTGTTTAGGTCTTCTGCCCATTTTTGGACTGGGTTGTTTGTTTTTTCGATATTGAGCTGCATGAGCTGCTTGTAAATTTTGGACATTAACCCTTTGTCAGTTTCTTCATTTACAAATATTTTCTCCCATTCTGAGGGTTGTCTTTTCACCTTGTTTATGGTTTCCTTTGCTGTGCAAAAGCTTTTAAGTTTCATTAGGTCCCATTTGTTTATTTTTGTTTTTATTTCCATTTCTCTAGGAGGTGGGTCAAAAAGGATCTTGCTGTGATTGATGTCATAGAGTGTTCTGCCTATGTTTTCCTCTAAGAGTTTAATAGTGTCTGGCCTTTCATTTAGGTCTTTAATCCATTTTGATTTTATTTTTGTGTATGGTGTTAGGGAGTTGAACTGAGTCTTTATGCTGTTGAAACATGGTAATGTTAATTATCTCCATTATTTCTCAATACCTGCTAGTTATGGTTTGGACTTGGCTTTTTGTTGTAGTTGGTGGTGATGATGTTGGTAGTAGTTTGGTTTTTTTTTCGTTATTTACATTGGAGGTTAGTTTGTTGGTTTTTTTGTTTTGTTTTTCTTTGCTTTACTTTGGGGCTGTATGAAGGACTTGTGAACATACAGGAAGAATGGGAGAACTGTGATATTAATGAAGCAATGGTATTTGTTGTTTGCATTTTGTGCTAACTTACTCTCAGTTTAGGGGATTTATTCTTTATAAAGCTAGGGAAGGCTAACATTTTATAAGTAAATTAGAATACATAGGTATGACAGTGTTTTCTCCTCATATTTTCATTGAACCTTTTTCATATTCATCCAAGTAGTCCAACCAACCTTTCTGATAACACCAATATCTTAGGGAAGAAAATTATTCTGTTTTTAAGATTTAGTCAGAGCTTTGACTACCTTAAATCGAAAAATATTCCTGTTGCTTTTTGAAAACTTTCTTCAAGTGAACTCAGATTTATGTAAGAATAATCCCAGAGAGACAAAAGAAACAGAGTTTTCAAAGATATAACCACATAAAAACTGCACATTTTGCATTTATCAGACACCAGCGTTTATACTTTTTATCTGACAATTACACTAGAGAGAAGCTGTTATATGCCCTGGTCTCTGCATCAAAAGGTCAATGTTGGTCCTTTGGAGGATGAAACAGATATAGAAGAGGAGAAGATCAAGATGAAGTCCTAATACTATGAAGCATCATGCAACAATACTCCATAATCCTTCCAGTCATTTCTAATGTTATACCATATCCATGCTACAACGAGGAAACTGAGATTCAGAAAAGATAAGTTGTTTATTCAATGCCACACAAAAAGTGACAGAATTGGCATTTGATCCCCAGTCTCTCCAGAGGGGATCTTCCTACTGTATAGGTTCTCTCCAATTTAGCGCATCTTAAAGATTTCACAGCAATGTTGCATACACTAGCTCATCTCCAGCCTAGACTGAGTTCATTTAATTAGCAATGATGGAAACAGGAGGCCAAATGCTAAATAGAATCAATTCAGCCAAACCCTTCCATATGCACCATTTTCAGTTTATACTCCAATTATTCTTTAATCTCACAATTTCAGAACAAAAACTCATTTGTTAGGGAAAAAAAGGAGTTGGGAAGAATTTATAAGCACTGATTACTTTTTCAAATATATGGCTGTAAAATACAAATTGCTTTCGGGCTTCTTTATTATGTTAGCTAATGCTTATCATTTCATACACACGTCAAACACTAATTGATGAAACTTTGAAAGAGGAAAGAACAGTATCTCACTTTGAAATATCTTTGAGAGCTGAAAATTAAAATGAACATAAAATAATCGGGGGCGGAGAGAAGCTCACACTCTCTTCATTTCAACCAAGCGCTCATAAAAGACACCAATTCATACCTCCCACCTGCTTGGCAATTTGAGAAGAAAGACCAGCTTACTCATCTGCTCTTTGGATTAATTCTAACATCTTTGATGATAAGTTTACTTGTTTTCATTCAGTAGTTGTGTGTTTGTATCATTTTCCACACAATAAACCCACCACTCAAAACAAGTCTGATGTGTATTTTTCATAAAGCTAATTAGGCAGCAGGCAGTTTGAAAGACTCCTCTGCAAATCACATTAGTAGTTGGATAATTTCTCCAGGGAAGAGTGGGAGGAGCCCTGGGTCTTTTAAAATTCCAAATAGATCTTTATTATCATCATGTCTTTTTTTCCTTAACAAAATTAACTTCTTTAAGTGTCACTGAGAGATAGAGCTACGGCCCTCTTGAACATGAATGCTGATTCCTTGGTAGAGAGCTCAGGATCATACTTGGTGGATGCAGCACACTGAATTAATTGGAGAAGGGACCAAATTTATATGACTACTGAACACTTATGCACTCATTAATTCTTCCAGACTTTGCAGAAATCATTTAATGCCACAGGGTTTTGTTACCAGTCCATTGTTTCCATTTCCCTTTTTTAAGGTCACTGAAATGTTTCAGTGAAATAATGGTACTCCAGTTGCCTCAAATAATTAATGTGTCTCTAATGTATCTTTCCAACAGAGCATGCTTTAGCTATTAGTGAGACTAAAGGCTCTTATTAGTGACTTCCATCAGGAACCAAAGATTTCTAGAATGTCAGAAGTTTATGAAACTAAACACTACATCCTTGTAACATTCCATTTTATATGATTTCTTTTAATATTATTGTAATTATCTTGAATGCAGAGCAATTAGCTGAGACTAGTCCAAAATTAGTTCAACTAAAGAATTCACCAATTTTTAAAAATGAAATTTTATTACTTTAGTAACATATAATTATACCAACAAATAACTGTCAAAATCTTAGGCAGGGCTTTTCAGCTAGAAATCAGCTTTTCTTTTATTGACTGCATGAATTCAGTAAAAATTGATTGAAAACAGATTTCCTATAAAGGCTATAATTTCTTTTCTCCCTCTTTTCTCTCTCTTTTTAACTTAAAAGTTATTTAGTTACAAAGCAACCACAATTTTCAACAGAAAATGTAAACATAAATTTCAAATGAATCCAAGAAGAATCATCACAAATTCTGAATTCATAACAACTAAGATGTTACTAAAATAAAAACACAATTCAGTCATTCCTTCATTGTTTATTGAACATTTAATATACCCTTGTGTAAATGTATTCAGTATTTTATTGAATAAAATAATCTGTGACTGAGTGAGAGAGATAATAAGAATGCTGGATAGTGCTAAGTACAAGACAAATAAGAAAAATGAGGACAGGATATGGGAATTAGGAGTGTCTGAATGCACAAGTTGTAATTTTAGATGGTCTGGCCAGGGTAGGCCTCATACAGGAGGTAACGTGTGATCACGACGTAAAGGAAGTAAAGAGAGAATCATGCTGGGTCTAGAGTTTCCCGCAGAGGAAAGGCAAGTGTAAGGTCCCCAAAGTGTAAACATCCTGGTAGATTTGAAAAACATCACAGGATTAATGTGGCTACAGGAGATTCAGCAAAGGGAAGCATAAAAGAGATAAAAATAAAGAGGCAATTTGGAGATGGGGAAGGGGGAGGCAATCAGAAGGGACTTGGAAGGACTTTGGTTTCCTTCTTAGTAAAAGGGGGAGCCATTGGAGAGTTTTGAGCAAAGCATGACATTGTCTAAGATATTTTTGAAAGTATCTTCTGGCCACTGTGTTGAGAATAGATTACAGGAAGGCAGGGATAGAAGCAGGGTGACCAGCTGGGGGCTATTATAGCAAACAAGGTAAGAAATGATGGCTTGAACCAGAAATGATGTAAAAGGTACTGACTTCAATGACACTCTTTCAGATCCCTTTGAGCCTCAACTACTTTGTTCTCTCTAAATAACATGATTTTCTGTGCTGTATTATCATATACATTTTTGTAATATTTCTCCCTCAATAGACTGTGAGCACCTCAAAGACAGGGACCATATCTCATTCATTTTTTACTCTCAAAGCATTCTGCCAAGCATCTGAGGGTACTCTATAAACTACTGTGAAATAAACAAGTTAAAATTAATCTCAATGAACAATGTATTTTTCACTTCAGAATAATTTTTAATATGTAATTGAGAGGTAAAAAAATATAAGAAGGCTGAATATTAATAGGCCAGCAAGAATTACTAAGCTGTGAAACAGCAAAATGGATATATTTTGTGCATTCTTACCCTGTGAAGTAATTCACATTTACATTCTTTTTTTTTTTTTTTTTTTTTTTTTGCGGTACTTGGGCCCCTCACTGCTGTGGCCTCTCCCGTTGTGGAGCACAGGCTCCGGACGCGCAGGCTCAGCGGCCATGGCTCACAGGTCCAGCCACTTCGCGGCATCAGCGGCCATGGCTCACGGGCCCAGCCGCTCCGCGGCATGTGGGATCTTCCTGGACCGGGGCACGAACCCGTGTCCCCTGCATCGGAAGGCGGATTCTCAACCAGTGCACCACCAGGGAAGCCCACATTTACATTCTTTAAATTAGGCTGTTAAAGAATGCTAAACCCTTCGAGATCCTAATTAGTAAGAAAGATGACAATATTTTCAGAAGTAATTACTTAGGACAGAAACAGTTCTTTAAAAAAAAAAAAAACCACAGATCTGATAGAATGGAGTTACATTACATTACATAACTACATACAATATATAATGTAATATAGAATTATAGAATTACGTTAGTGTTCATGAGTGTCTCCAAACCTAGGAGAATCTATATTAGCTTAGGATTGCTGGATCTGATTTGAAAAATATATCATGTGTCACAAAGAATATAAAAATGTCTAAACCTGCCACCAAAAATAACTAAAAGGAATTATAAAATAATGTTTTTTAATCCTTTATGTTTTTAACAGGAATATACAAAATAATACTGATTTCTCTTTTTGAAGAATTTGTTTTTATCTGATCATAAACCAAATATACATTCGTTATAAAAATGAAGATTTTTTTTAATCACATAATTTTTTGCCAACAAAACATTTTGGTATATATCTAACTTTTTTCAGTGTAAAAATTTGCATATTTCTTATTTTACAAAATTGAAATTACATTATATATAATCTCATAGCATATACTTTTCACTTATCATATCTGACCACTTTCCCATGTCATTAAATATTTCTGAAGATGTGTTTTACTGCATTTGTGTTACCATTTTTCTACTGTTTTTAGTTGATCAAATATATACTGAGTACCTACCATATGCTAGATAATACGTTAAACGCTAGACCCAGTCTCGTGAAGTACTTGCTCTTGCAGAGAGCTTACATTCAACAAATGGTGCAGGTAAAGTGCAATGACTGCTATAGGATACTATGGAAACAGTGGCCCACTTAACTTACTCTAGGAAAATCAGGCTACATTGAAGCTGAGACCTGCAGGATAAGTAGGAGATAACAATCTGTGTTGAGGGATTTCTGGATTGTATTCCAGGCAAAGGAAAATGTGTGTTCCAGGCAGAGGTGTGTGGTCAAGAAAGCCCATGTCTCATTCAAGGTGGCAAGAAGAAAAAATAGAGTGGTTAGGAATGTGATATGGAGTCTAAGGTTCCAAATGACAACATCCATTAAACAGCTTAATATACAGGTCTAGTGTTCAATAGAGGTCACTTAGCTAGAAACAGGGATTTGGGCGTGTTTAATATACGTCTGGTGATTATTCTATTCACCAATCTAAAATCACTTGATTATTTTAGGAAGGCAAAAATCTATCATAATAGATTTTTTATATGGTTTGTGCATTACAACAATATGGTATTTTAAATATAGTTAGTGCAAAAGTATAATTTGAGCAATAAATATTTGCTATTTGAATACTGCAACAATTATTTGTGATTGTTGCTAGAGCTACAAGCTGGTACATTAAAGAGTCTAATTTTTCTCAGACTACCAAAACTGGGCAAAAATTAAGAAAACTAAAATTTAAGAAAACACTAAAAGTTATTTTCTTTTCAGAGATATATTCTTTCTATATTTCAGCTGCAGATAGTAAACAAATTTTAAAAGTTTGCAACATTAGAAGGTGCGAAGTGCTATTAAAAAAGTAGAGAAAGAGAGTAGGAATGTGGGGTAGGAGAGGAGGGGTTGTAATTTTGAATAGAGTGGTCAGAGGAGGTCTTACTTAGAAGATTTTCAAGCAAAGATTTCATGGAGGTGGGGGAGTGAGCCATGTAGATATCAGGGTTAGATGTATCCAGACAAAAAGCAAGGAAATCAGTGAGGCTGGAGCAGAGATAGCATAGCAAGGGGGAAAATAATAGGCGAAAAAGTCAGATAGGTAGCCGGGGGTGGGGGGGTGGGGGTGGGGGTGGGGGTGGGGGATGGGCAATGGTATGTGGCTTCAGAGTTCATTCTAAGGAATTTGGGTTTTACTCTGAATAAAATGATAAAACCATTGTAGGGCTTTGATTCAAGAAGTAATAAAGGGGAGAGCTTCAACATGGCAGAAGAGTAAGACGGGGAGATCACCTTCCTCCCCACAAATACATCAGAAATACATCTACATGTGGAACAACTCCTACAGAACACCTACTGAACGCTGGCAGAAGACCTCAGACCTCCCCAAAAGGCAAGAAACTACCCACGTACCTGGGTAGGGCAAAAGAAAAAAGAAAAAACAGAGACAAAAGAATAGGGATGGGACCTGCACCAGTGGGACGGAGCCATGAAGGAGGAAAGGTTTCCACACACTAGAAGCCCCTTCGTGGGCAGAGACTGCGGGTGGCGGAGTGGGGAAGCTTCAGAGCGACGGAGGAGAGCACAGTAACAGGGTGCGTAGGGCAAAGCGGAGAGATTCCTGCACAGAGGATAGGTGCCGACCAGCACTCACCAGCTCGAGAGGCTTGTCTGCTCACCCGCCGGGGTGGGCGGGGGCCGGGAGCTGAGGCTCAGGCTTCGGAGGTTGGATGGCAGGGAAAGGACTGGGGTTGGCGGCGTGAACACAGCCTGAAGGGGCTAGTGCGCCACGGCTGGCCGGGAGGGAGTGTGGGAAAAGGTCTGGAGCTGCCGAAGAGGCAAAAGACTTTTTCTTGCCTCTTTGCTTCCTGGTGCGCGAGGAGAGGGGATTAAGCGTGCCGCTTAAAGGAGGTCCAGAGACGGGCGCGAGCCGCGGCTATCAGCGCGGACCCCAGAGACGGGCATGAGACGCTAAAGCTGCTGCTGCTGCCACCAAGAAGCCTGTGTGCGAGCACAGGTCACTCTCCACACCTCCCCTCCCGGGAGCCTGTGCAGCCCGCCACTGCCAGGGTCCCAGGATCCAGGGACAACTTCCCTGGGAGAATGCACGGCGCGCCTCAGGCTGGTGCAATGTCATGCAGGCCTCTGCCGCCTTCGCAGGCTTGCCCCGCATCTGTGCCCCTCCCTCCCTCCGCCTGAGTGAGCCAGAGCCCACGAATCAGCTGCTCCTTTAACCCGTCCTGTCTGAGCAAAGAGCAGACGCCCTCAGGCGACACGCAGAGGCGGGGCTGAATCCAAAGCTGAACCCCTGGAGCTGTTCGAACAAAGAAGAAAAAGGGAAATCTCTTCCAGCAGCCACAGGAGCAGCAGATTAAACCTCCACAATCAACTTCGATGTACCCTGCATCTGTGGAATACCTGAAAATACAACGAATCATTCCAAATTGAGGAGGTGGACTTTGGGAGCAACGAGATATATATTTTTCCCCCTTTTTGTCTTTTTGTGAGTGTGTATATGTATGCCTCTGTGTGTGATTTTGTCTGTGTAGCTTTACTTTTAGCATTTGTCCTAGGGTTCTGTTTTTTTTTCTTTTTTTTTAGTATAGTTTTTAGTGCTTGTTATCACTGGTGGATTTTTTTGGTTTGGCTGCTCTCTTCTTTCTTTCAAGTCTTTCTCTTTTTTATTACATTTTAAAAAACTTTTTTAATAATTATTTTTTATTTTAATATCTTTTATTTTTTTACTTTATTTTTTTAAATTTTTATTTATTTATTTATTTATTTATTTATTTTTGGTGGTATGCGGGCCTCTCACCACTGCGGCCTCTCCCGTTGCGGAGCACAGGCTCCGGACGCGCAGGCTCAGCGGCCACAGCTCACGGGCCCAGCCGCTCCGCGGCACGTGGGATCCTCCCGGACCGGGGCACGAACCCGTGTCCCCTGCATCGGCAGGCGGACTCTCAACCACTGCGCCACCAGGGAAGCCCCTCTATTTTATCTCTTCTTTCGTTCTTTCTTTTTTTATCTCTCTTTTATTCTGAGCACTGTGGATGACAGGCTCCTGGTGCTCCAGCCAGGTGGCAGGGCTGTGCCTCTGAGGTGGGAGAGCTAAGTTCAGGACATTGGTCCACAAGAGACCTCCCAGCTCCACATAATACCAAACGGCGAAAATCTCCCAGAGATCTCCATCTCAACGAAAAGACCCAGCTCAACTCAATGACCAGCAAGCTCCAGTGCTGGACACCCTATGCCAAACAACTAGCAAGACAGGAACACAACCCCATGCATTAGCAGAGAGGCTGCCTAAAATCATAATAGGGCCAAAGACACCCCAAAACACATCACCAGACGTGGACCTGCCAACCAGAAAGACAAGATCCAGCCTCATCCACCAGAACACAGGCACAAGTCCCCTCAACCAGGAAGCCTACACAACCCACTAAACCAACCTTAGCCACTAGGTGCAGAGACCAAAAACAACGGGAACTACGAACCTGCAGCCTGTGAAAAGCAGACCCCAAACACAGTAAGTTAAGCAAAATGAGATGACAGAGAAACACACAGCACATGAACGAGCAAGGTAAAAACCTACCAGACATAAGAAATGAAGAGGAAATAGGCACTCTGAAAAAGAATTCAGAATAATGATAGTAAAGATGATCCAAAATCTTGTAAACAGAATGGAGAAAATAAAAGAAACATTTAACAAGGAACTAGAAGAACTACAGAGCAAACAAACAGTGATGAACAACACAATAAATGAAATTTAAAATTCTCTAGAAGGGATCAATAGCAGAATAACTGAGGGGAGAAGAATGTATAACTGACCTGGAAGATAAAACAGTGGAAATAAATACTGCAGAGCAGAATAAAGAAAAAAAAAATGAAAAGAATTGAGGACAGTCTCAGAGTCCTCTGGGACAACCTTAAACAAATCAACATTCGAATTACAGGGGTCCCAGAAGAAGAAGAGAAAAAGAAAGGGACGAGAAAATATTTGAAGAGATTATAGTTGAAAACTTCCCAAATATGGGCAAGGAAATAGTTAATCAAGTCCAGGAGCACAGAGAGCCCCATACAGGATACATCCAAGGAGAAACACACCAAGACACATATTGATCAAACTATCAAAAATTAAATACAAAAAAAAATATTAAAAACAGCAAGGGAAAAACAACAAACATACAAGGGAATCCCTGTAAGGTTAACAGCTGATCTTTCAGCAGAAACTCAGCAAGCCAGAAGGGAGTGGCAGGACATATTTAAAGTGATGAAGAGGGAAAACCTACAACCAAGATTATTCCACCCAGCAAGGAACTCATTCAGATTTGACGGAGAAATTAAAACCTTTATAGACAAGCAAAAGCTAAGAGAATTCAGCACCACCAAACCAGCTTTACAACAAATGCTAAAGGAACTACTCTAGGCAGGAAACACAGGAGAAGGAAAAGACCTACAATAACAAACCCAAAACACTCAAGAAAATGGTAATAGGAACATACATATCAATAATTACCTTAAATGTAAATGGATTAACTTCTCCAACCAAAACATACACTGGCTGAATGGATACAAAAACAAGACCTGTATATATGATGTCTACAACAGACCCACTTCAGATCTAGGGACAAATACAGACTGAAATTGAGGGGATGGAAAAAGATATTCCACGCAAATGGAAATCAAAAGAAAGCTGGAGTAGGACTTCTCACATCAGAAAAAATAGACTTTAAAACACAGACAAATTTAAGAAAATTGAAATCATATCAAGTATCTTTTCTGACCACAATGCTATGAGACTAGATATCAATTACAGGAAAAGATCTGTAAAAAATACAAACACATGGAGGCTAAACAATACACTACTTAATAACGAAGTGATCACTGAAGAAATCAAAGAGGAAATCAAAACATAGCTAGAAACAAACGACAATGAAAATACGATGACCCAAAACCTATGAGATGCAGCAAATGCTGTTCTAAGAGGGAAGTTTATAGCAATACAATCCTACCACAAGAAACAAGCAACATCTCAAATAAACAACCTAACCTTACACCTAAAGAGATTAGAGAAAGGAGAACAAAAAACCCCAAAGTTAGCAGAAGGAAAGAAATCATAAAGATCAGATCAGAAATAAATGAAAAAGAAACGAAGAAAACGATAGCAAAGATCACTAAAATTAAAAGCTGGTTCTTTGAGAAGATAAAATTGATAAACCATTAGCCAGACTCATCAGGGAAAAAAGGGAGAAGACTCAAATCGATAGAATTAGAATTGAAAAAGAAGAAGGAACAACTGACACTGCAGAAATACAAAGGATCATGACAGATTACTACAAGCAACTCTATGCCAATAAAATGCACAACCTGGAAGAAATGGACAAATTCTTAGGAATGCACAACCTTCGAAACTGAGCCAAGTAGAAATAGAAAATATGAACAGACCAATCACAAGTACTGAAATTGAAACTGTGATTAAAAATCTTCCAACAAATAAAAGCCCAGGACCAGATGGCTTCACAGGTGAATTCTACCAAACATTTATTTATTTATTTATTTATTTATTT
>NC_041214.2:14463912-14464771 GCF_002837175.3 Physeter macrocephalus
GAGGGAGGAACACTCCCAAACTCTTTCTATGAGGCCACCATCACCCTGATACCAAAACCAGACAAAGATGTCACAAAGAAAGAAAACTACAGGCCAATATCACTGATGAACATAGATGCAAAAATCCTCAACAAAATACTAGCAAACAGAATCCAACAGCACATTAAAAGGATCACATACCATGATCAAGTGGAGTTGAAGCCAGGAATTCAAGGATTCTTCAGTATACGCAAATCAATCAATGTGATACACCATATTAACAAATTGAAGGAGAAAAACCATATGATCATCTCGATAAATGCAGAGAAAGCTATAGACAAAATTCAACAGCCATTTATGATAAGAACCCTCCAGAAAGTAGGCACAGAGGGAACTTACCTCAACATAATAAAGGCCATATGTGACAACCCACAGCCAATACTGTCCTCAATGGTAAAAACCTGAAACCATTTCCACTAAGGTCAGGAACAAGACAAGGTTGTCCACTGTCACCACTATTATTCAACATAGTTTTGGAAGATTTAGCCACAACAATCAGAGAAGAAAAATAAATAAAAGGAATCTAAATCAGAAAAGAAGAAGTAAAGCTGTCACTGTTTGCAGATGACATGATACTATACATAGAGAATCAGAAAGATGCTACCAGAAAACTACTAGTGCTAATCAATGATTTGGTAAGGTATTAGGATACAAAATTAATCCACAGAAATCTCTTGCATTCCTATACACTAATGATGAAAAATCTGAAATTGAAATTAAGAAAACACTCCCATTTACCAATGCAACAAAAAAAATAAAATATCTAGGAATAAACCTACCTAAGGAGACAAAAGACCTATATGCAGAAAATTATAAGACA
>NC_041214.2:14466637-14513353 GCF_002837175.3 Physeter macrocephalus
CTGATTCACTTTGTTATAAAGCAGAAACTAACACACCATTGTAAAGCAATTATACTTCAATAAAGATGTTTTAAAAAATAAATAAATATTGGAAAAGAGTACGGAGTTTCCTTAAAAAATTTAACACAAAACTTCCACATGATCCAGCAAACCCAAGTCTGGATATACTGAAAGGGAATTAAAAAAAGAAATAATATGACTTACAATCTGCTGTGTAGAGAACAGGCATAGGGAACCAGGGTGGAGGCTACTGCAATAACCCAGTCAAAAGATGATATCACCTGGTCCTTGATGGACGTGATGGAGCTTGTCATTTATTCTATGAAAAGAAAACATCAAGTAAAACTATTCAGTTAGCTAAAATGGTTGTTATAGATAATATTAATGCAGTTAATTCTTCTTATTTGTGGTTAGTTATATTCTATAAAGTCTCGATGAAGATTGTCAAGTACTGAATTAGTGAGTAATGAAACTTTGCCCCTTGAGGAAATACAGGGTTAGATTTCTTTGAGCCTCTGTTCATAACATTTTCATCAACTGAGCAGTATCTAACGTTGTGTTACTGTTTATAGATACTTAATTTAATATATATTGTTGATTCATTAGCATTGAACTCACCGCCAGCAGTGCTATAACACATGCCTGAAATCTGCTTAACAAAGACACGTATTTTATCTGCAAAGCACATCACAGCCTTCCTGTGCTTAGAAGCCTGCCCAGCATCACCTCAGCACTATGTTGGGGGACATCTGAAGTGGTGAAATAACCAACAAAAAGCAAAACATCTCAAAAAAGATCACACTAAATAGACTAGGAAGGGAACGTGTGTGCTGGGTGACTCAAATTTTTTGCTCTTCTGCACAAACCCACAAATGACCAGGACTGTGAGTACTGATTCAGGGTATAATAAGTTTTAGTGAGTAGGTGAATTAGCAAATATGGAATCTGTGAATAATGAGGATCAACTGTATTCCTTTAAATGTACTTCTTAGTGCACACCATGTTTTGGAAATATCTTAGAGAGTAACGTATAATATCACAATATGAATCTATTATTTTAAATGGATTTTTCATTTTTATATATCCTATGTAATATTCATTCAATACTTATAATATTTATAAATATTATGAACAATATGATATCTCCCAGGAAAAACAAATTACTCCATAAAAAGAAAGTACAACTTTACCAACCCACCCATTCACCATGATCAGTATTTTTTTCTTTTTCCTCCTGGGATCTTCTTACCTCCATGGAGGTATTAGAAATAAAATAAAAAACTAATCAATTAGATGTATAATTTTAAAAACTTCAGTCTTCTAGTAAATATTTTGCTTTGGTGTTTCTGCTATGAATAACATTCTTTAGAAAGTTGCAATATTGTTAAATGCTTTGAATTTGTTCGTGACACACTCATAGTAACTTCATGCTTATTAAGTTGGGACTTCAACTGCCTTCAAGTAAAAAATTCTATAAAAGCTTATTTCCAAAACTGCCTATCAAGTAAGCTAACAATTTCAGTTTTAAAGATGAGAAGCATCTTTACTTTGTTAGAAAAAGAAAAAGCATAAATCTTTTGTTCCAGTAGTCTTTTTTTTAAATTGAGGTAGAGTTGATGTACAATACTATATAAGTTTCAGGTGGACAACACTGTTTCACAATTTATAGTTATTATAAAATATTGGCTATATTCCCTGTGTTGTACAGTATATCCTTGTAGCTCATTTTATACATAGTAGTTTATACATTTTAGTCCCCTATCCCTTTCATGCCTCTCCCCCTTCCTTCTCCTCTTCCCCACGGTAACCACTAGTTTTTTTCTCTATTATCTGTGAGTCTGTTTCTTTTTTGTTATATCCACCAATTTGTTTTATTTTTCCACTAGTCTTTATTAAACTAAATCCTGCCCACTTTTCTTCCTGAGCTGTCTCTTCCACAAATTGTTCTGACAGTAGTACAGCAAATGGATGTCTTCCACTATCCTGTTCCTACTTCCCTATCTACAACACTGTTCAAGACTTATTCACTAGTTATTTCATTTAGGTTAATCTTTCATCCTCATATATCTGTACACCTTAAGCAGGAGACATATTCATACCTCTCTTATCCCTCTACAATAGGATTTCTTAACCTTGGCACTACTGACATTTTGGCTGGATTGTTATTTGTTGTGAGGGGCTTTCCTATGCACTGTAGGATGTTCAGCAGAATCCCTGGCCTCTACTTATTCGGTGACAGTAGCAAATCTTCCCACCCCACAGCCCTCCAAGTTGTGACAACCAAAAACATCTTTAGACATTGCCTAATGTCCCTTGGGGGACAAAAATCACTCCTGGTTAAAAACTATTGCCTTATACCATATGCTATAGTCTGGAGTAGAAGTAAACATTCTTTTTAGGTAATTCAGTCAAATTTATTCAGTCAATAATCAATACCCATATGAAGTAGATTCGGATCTCTGTAATCCTAATAAAACATACTGGAAGGCTGCTTGCTCTTCACAGTCGATGTTCTTAAAGGAACAAAATATTCTAGCTGTTAAAGAGAGCAATCAATGCAAAACTGATCTAAATATATAACTCCCTAGGTAATAATTTTTAATGTTTTTATAACAGAAGAATTTCTAAACTATTCTTAGTTACTTTAAAATAAAACAATTATTAACGTTAGCCTATTTGTATTATGGTTCTTCTTTAAATTTGTAGTATTATATAAATATCTTAAATTTTCGATTCTTGACACTCAAAGCATGGCAGGGACCAGAAGTGTAGACATCAGCGGGGAGCTTTTCAGAAATTCAGAATCTCAGGTCCCACCCCAGACTGAATCAGAATCTGTGTTTCTGGTCTGTAACAAGATCCCTAGAGATTTGTATACACAGTAAAGATTGAGAAAGACTGGGTTAGATGACTCTTCTCTCCCACTATCCACTCTAAATTTAGTAAAATAAGATTATATCTTGTCCAGATAGAACTATTTCACATTTTTATGCTAATAATATTATTTTTAATTTTCATCTATTTGAAATAACAGAAAATTAGATATAGCCAGCAGAATAACAGTTTTATTATAAGTGCTTTGAGCATCAATCAGCTGAATCATGTACTACTTGCCTATTAAGACAAAATTGAGACTTCAGCTGATATATAATTAGGATTTCAATTAATGTGGCTACATGTAGATAAACATATTTCAGGGGATTCTTGACCCTTGTTCTTCATCATTTATTACCTTTTCAATATAATCATGTTCTGCTCCCAGATATATTTCTTTTGCAATAATTTTGTACAATTTTGATTTTTTCAAAAAATGGATTTTAGACTGGAAAAGTAGGCATGCCAGTGGTTTCTATGGCTAATCCATTTTATATTATGCTTAATGAGTTTTAGAGTCAAATAAATTTTCAAAATCATTTTAAACAAAAATGACTTTTACTTGCAGAATCCCTTCCCTTCCCTCCTGATAATTTTATTCTCAATTTAGCAGTGGTGAGGGCAATAAACATGATGTTGAAAGTTAAAGAAAAAGGAGGAATAATAAGAGTATTTTTTTCTGTTTTCTTTTCATGTTCAGCACCCACATTTAAAAACACACAGTGACTTTCCACAGGATAGGAAAATTAGTGATAGAGTTAAATAAAGTCATTTCTTTCTTGCCACTGACATAAATAAAAGGTGGCTTTGCCCAGGGCTTCGTATTAACTGAGGAACAGATGAGAGAGAGGCGATATGCAAATTTGAAAGGTGACTTTTAGGATCCTTTCCAGTCTCATTTTTGGAATTAAACATCCAGATGATGAAGGACTGGATAGCCAAAGCCCTGTAGAGTTGGGAAACCTAACAACTTTGTTTCTCTGTGCCCCTTGAATCTCCAATTTAAAAAAATCAAAACACAGAGGAAGAGGATGGATTGGAATGAGAAGCAGCTCCCCAGAGACAAAAGTGTAACTGCTGAGTGTTTCAACTGCCCTTTCATCAGCCAAAGGCAAAACCCTGACTGCTCCTTCAGCTACCTAGGTCGCGGTCTGCAAGGACAATATATATTCCCCAAAGTGCTGGAAAAGCTACATTCCTACCTTAAATAAAGGGGGAGAGAGGGGACACTGAATGACACAGAGAGAGCACAGTTCTTTATTTTCTTTGCAAAGAACGTAAATGCAAAATAGAAATACACAGGGGAAGATCATGTGAATAAATACAAATGAGTTCAGCATTTGCTGTGAGGTAAACGTTTACATTTCTTTTTGAGTGCTAAGTGCAGAAAACATTGCCTCACACACTAGACAGCCAGAGCTTTTCCTCTGCACATTTACATAGGCTCAATAACCCATCATTACTTCATCTCACAATCTGATCTGACCTTTACAGCTTTGCTTCTTTTATCATCTCTTATTCTCCAATGTCTGGCTGCCTTTATTTTACAGTTCTACATTCCATCAAACTGCATTCTTCTTGCTCATAACTGATACTTTCTCCAATTATCCACACAGCTGTGAACCTATGTATATTTTCAAAGAAAATTTAATGAACTGAGACTTGGTGGACTTAATAATTAAACTATATATTAAAAGAATATGTGTGCTTCTTAGAGATTTTGTGCATGTCTCTGAAGTCCTCTGGTAATATGCTTTTCATGAGAATGGAGAGACTTTTTAATATTTAAGGAAGAACAGAGAAAGAATGAACAGATATTAGATGAAGAGAAAGAAAAGAAGAGACAAACCCATAACAAAGCATGATGTAGATATGCCACCCAGAATACCCTTGGCTATAAAAAATATATTTAGTATGTATTCTTCCTTGAATCCTTATTTCTGGTGATTTGGGCTCCCATTTACTGATAGTAATAGGTGAAAACTAACTAAAAAGGCTTTAGTTTTCTGCCCTCATATTTGGAACCCCCAAGTAATTTTTCAACTCTTCTCAATTAAATATCTATCTCCCCCGTAAAACAAACATTAACTTCATGTAGGCTAGTATTTGTATTTTTTCTACTTAATGTGTTAATGCAGATGCCTGTAAATACACAATGAGTTATGTCAACTCTTGAAAAATTTCCTTTTGTTTCAAATTATTAGGTCCCTAAGTGGCATGGGTTGTAAAATTCTTGTACTTTTAATATATTCTGATATTATGGGGAATTGTGGAACTCTGATGGAAGTTACGAAGGAGACATCTATCTATTCTCACTTCTCTCCCTGGAATTCCAGTAGCCCTATAGGTCTCAGTTTTCTCATCTATAAATTGAAAAGACTGAACTAGGTGATCTCTATGGTTCATTCCAGTTTTATTATTCTTTGATTCTCATGTAAATGCTTTTTAGATGCCACTTCAATTAAGTAAACCCAAAATGTAATAATAATAAGAAAAGTTAAATTCATAGAAAGGGAAATGAAATTTATAATAGAAATAGAAATTCATAGAAAATTCATAATCATAGAAATAGAAATTCATAATTCATAGAAATTCATAATCTAATTTGTTCAACATATCTAATTTGTGAGGGTTTCATTAAATAGTTCATTACTACCTATTTTATTAAAGAATGTGTACTACATTTAAGGTTGCCAAATTTAGCAAATAAAAATACAAGACATTCAGTTGAACTTGAATTTCAGATAAACATCAAATAACTTTTTAGTATTAGTATGTCTCATGCAGTGTTTGGAACATGCTTATACTAAAAAAGTATTTGCCGTTTACCTGAAATTCAAGTTTAACTGAGAATTCCATATTTTATCAGGTACCCTAACTAATACTTTTTTAACCAGTTTATTATAATTGTTCAATAGACAATTAGACAAAAATCATACTTTTGTCGTAAAATAGTCTTTTACCATTTTTGCCAGTGAATCAGCATAGTGATTTCGTAGATATTATTTAATAACATCTAAATTCTTCTTCCTTTATGCTCCTGAAAGATTCAGTTAAGAATGCCTACTGTATAGCACAGAGAACTATATGCAATATCCTATGATGAACCATAATGGAAAAGAATATTAAAAAAAGAATATATATACACACATATATATATATAACTGAATTGCTTTGCTGTACAGCAGAAATTACACAATGTTGTAAATCAACTATACTTCAAAAAAAATTTTTTTTAAAAGAATAAGCACAATATCATACTAAACTTCTATAATTTAAAATATTTCTTCATATGTTCCCACCTACTCAAGATAGTGAGGGAATAGTGCATTCTGGTTAATCTGCTATTCATCCAGTGTCCATCTATGTCTCACATGGATTTTTCCATTTTTCAGAGGATTATAAACAAATTATACACTTAACATTAAAAACTTTCCTATAACACCAAAAACACAATACATAAAATGAAAAATTGATCATTTGCACCTCAACAAAATGAAAAACTTTTGCTCTGTGAAAGATTATGTGAAGAGAAGGAAAAGACAAACTGCAGCCTGGAGAAAATATTTGCAAGCCATATATCTGACAAAGGCCTTGAATCGAGAATATATGAAGAACTCTCAAAACTCCAGTTAGAAAATGGAAAAAAAGACATTAAGAGGATATACAGATGGAAAATAACATTAACCATCAAGGAAATGTAAATTCAAACCACAATGAGATGTTTCTATATCCCTATCAGAAAGGCTAATAAAAAATAATGGTAGTACTAAATTCTGGTGAGGATGTAGAAAAATTGTATCACAGATACATTGCTGCTGGGAATGTAAAATGGTACAGCCACTCTGGAAAACATTTTGGCAGTTTCTTATAAAACTAAGCAACTATCATATGACCTAGCCATTGCACTCCTGCACATTTATCCCAGAGAAATGAAAATGTATTTTCACACAAAAACCTATACACAATTGTTCATAGCCCCTTTATTTGTAATAGCCAAAACCTGGAAACAGTCCAGATATAACCTTCAATGGGGAATGGTTAAACAAACTGGTATATCCATACCATGGAATACTACTCAGCAATAAAGAAGAACAAACTTGGTACATGAAACAACTTGAATGCAAATTAAGAGAATTATGCTGAGGGGAAAAAGCTAACTTCAAAATGTTGCATACTGTATGATGCCATTTATATAACGCTATTGAAATATCAAAATTATAGAGGTGGAGAATAGATTGGTTGTTACCAAAGTTTATGGAGGGTAAGAGAGGAGGTGATTGTAGCTGTAAAGGGGTAGTTCATGGGAGTATGTTGTAGTGATGGATCAGTTCTTTATCTTGTTTGGTTGTGGCTACAAGAACCTACACAAGATAAAATTTCACAGAAACACACACACACACACACACACACACACACACACACGAGTGCATGTAAAATCAGTGAGATCTGAATAAACTCTACAGATTTCACCAATGTCAATTGTCTGGTTTTGATAGTGCACTATAATGATACGAGATGTTATCACTGGAGAAAATTGGAAGAAGGGTAAACAGAAACTCCTCATACTCATACACATTTTTTTTTGCAACTTTCTGTGAATCTAAAATTGTTTTAAAACTAAAATTAAAAGAAAAAAAACCTATCCTGGGTAAAACCTTTGACTCTGAAGGCTTTGGGGGATCCTATATTAATCTATTGACTTTTAAAGTGATTATTGATAGGTATGTATTTATTGCTATTTTGTTACTTGTTTTCTGGTTGTTTTTGTAGTTCTTTGTTCTTTTCTTCTGCTTTTAGTCTCTCCTCATGGTTTGATGATTTTTTAGTGTTACGTTTGTGTTCTTTTCTCTCTAGTTTTTGTGTATCTATTGTAGGTTTTTTATTTGTGGCTGCCAAGGGATTCCTATATGTTGACCTATTAATTACATCTACTTGTTTTAAACTGATGGTCATTTAAGTTCAGATACATTCTAAAAGATCTGCATTTTTTACTCCTCTCTCCCATGTTTTGTACTTTTGATGTCATATTTTACATCTTCTTGTCTATCCCTTAACTGTTTATTGTAGTTATAGTTCATTTTACAATTTTTGTCTTTTAATCTCCGTGTTAGCTTATTTAAGTGGTTATCCACAGACTTTACTATATATATGCCTTTACTAGTGGAATTTTTCCTTTCCTATAAATTCTTACTTCTTGTTGTAGCCTTTTCTTTTCCGCTTAGAAAAAAACCCTTTAACATTTCTTTTAGGGTAGATTTAGTATTGATGAACTCTTTTAGTTTTTGCTTGTCTGAGAAGTTCTTTATCTCTCTTTCAATTCTGAATGATAATCTTGCTGGTAGAGTATCCTAGGTTGCAGGTTTTTCGCTTTCAATATTTTAAACACATTATGCCACTCCTTTCTGGCCTGCAAAGTTTCTGCAGAAAAATCAGTTGATAGTTTTATGGGGGTTCCCTTGTATGTGACTCTGTTTTTCCTCTTGCTGCCTTTAAAATTCTCTATCTTTAATTTTTGCCATTTTAATTAAGATATGTCTTTGTGTGGGTCTCTTTGAGTTCATCGTTTTGGACTCTGCATCCTGTACCTGGATATCTTTCTTTCTTCAGAAAGTTTTGAGTCATAATTTTATAACGTACATTTTCTACCCCTTTTTCTCTTCTCCTTCTCGGACTCCTACAGTGTGAATGTTAGTACGCTTGATGTTGTCCTAGCGGTCCCATAAACTGTCCTTATTTTTATATTTGTTTTACTTTTTGCTGTTCTGATTGGGTGATTTCCATTATTCTATCTTCCAGAACCCTTTTGCATTCTTCTGTACCACCTAGTCTGCTGTTAATTCCTTCTAGTGTGTTTTTCATTTCAGTTATTGTGTTCTTTAGCTCTGACTGGTTCTTTTTTATATTTTCTAATTTATTGTTAAAATTCTCCCTGTGGGGGGCTTCCCTGGTGGCGCAGCGGTTGCGCGTCCGCCTGCCGATGCAGGGGAACCAGGTTCGCGCCCGGGTCTGGGAGGATCCCACATGCCGCGGAGCGGCTGGGCCCGTGAGCCATGGCCGCTGGGCCTGCGCGTCCGGAGCCTGTGCTCTGCAACGGGAGAGGCCGCAGCGGGGGGAGGCCCGCATACCACAAAAAAACAAACAAACAAACAAACAAAATTCTCCCTGTGTTCATCTATTCTTTTCCCATGTTCAGTTAGCATTTCTGTTGATAATGTTTTGAAATCTTTATTTGGTAAATTATGTACCTGTTTCATTAGTTGTTTTTTTAAGGGGGTTTGTTGTTCTTTCATTTGAAACAAATTCCTCTGTCTTCTCATTATGTTTAACTTTCTCCGTCTCTATGAAATTAGGTGAAACAGTTACCCATCCCAGTCTTGAAGGGGTTTCCTTGTATGGGAGCATCCCCATGCGGTCTGCATGTGCCCAGTGGCTTTGGTGAGAGAACTGGATGTGATATGAGCACAGGTCACATCTTTCCCTGGGTTTGCTGGCAGCTATCACCTGGATGGGAGGTGGGGCTGGAGATGGAGGGCCTAGAGCCAGAGCCAGGTATGAGCCAGGGATTCTCCTATGCTCAGTGGCCATCACCACCCTATTGGGAGTGGGGTTGGATCCCAAGCTGATGGTACAGAAGCCCTGAGGGTTGGGTCTGAGCTGGTGCCATTCCTTTTAAGTGTGTGTTCTCCCCAATCCCAGCAATGGCACTTTCACCCCAGTAGGGAACAGTCCCAGAGCAAGAGAGGCTGGAAGGGGCTCTTGGCATGGGCCAGGGCACACACTGGGATGGTCCCAACATGCTAATCAGAGCTCCAGACAGCTCCCAATCCACCACCTCCACAAGCACCAGCAATGTTCACCGGCAGGGCTGGATCCAAGTCAGCTATGTCCTCCATAAGTGCACACTTTCCTCAGCAACAGCAGCTTTTGCCCAAGTGGGGAGCTGCAATGGAACAAGAGGGGTTGGCGTAGGTGCCCAATGTGGGCTGGGACCCTTGCTGGGCCATTCATGGGAAACCAGCCAGAGCCCCAGACAATGTCAATCTGCTTCCTCCACCCCATTCCCAGGAGTAAGCATATGCATACATTCTTCACAAGTGGGGTCTTAGCTTCTAACAGCTATCCTGTAAGTCGTACTGGTTTTCAAACCAGCTAAGGGGACTCATCTTCCTGGTGTTGAACCTCAGGAGTGGGGTGCCCAATATGTGGCTCCAATCCCTCACTCCCCAGGGAGGAGCTCCAAGCCTCTGATATCTCCCTCCTCTTCTGTGTCCCCTGCTAGAGTTAAAGGTCTCAATCTGATTGCTTCTCCTCCTTTCCTACCCAATTCCATGTGAGTGTTTCTTTGCAGCCTTGGTTATAGCAGAATCTTCCTGCCAGTCTCCAGTTTGTTTCCAGTGAGAGTTGCTCCATAGGTAGGTGTTTTTTTGATGTGTTTGTGGGGGGAGATTAGCTCAGCATCCTCCTACTCTGCCATCTTGGTCTCCTTTCCATTCACAAGTAACCATTTTAAAGTGTATAGTTCAGTGGTATTTAGTGCATTCACAATGTTGTGCAACCACTACCTCTCTCTAGTTTCAGAAATTTTTCATCACCTCATATGATGGTTAGTTTAATGTGTCAACTTGGCTGGGCCATGGTGCTTTGATATTTGGTCACGTATTATTCTGGATGTTTCTGTGAGTGTGTTTTGGGTGAGATTAATATTTAAATCGTTGGACTTTAAGTAAAGCAGATTGCCCTTCATTATGTGAAGCCTCATCCAATCAGTTGTTGTCCTCAATAGAACAAAAGATTGATCTCCCCAAGCAAGAAGGAATTCTGCCAGCAGATGGCCTTTAGACTTGAACTGCAACATCTACTCTTCCCTGGGTTTCCAGCCTGCCTACCCACCTTGCAAATTTTGGGGTTGCCAACCTTTATAATTACATGAGCCAATTTCTTAAAATCAATTTCTTTCTGACACACACACACACACACACACACACACACACATTCTATTCCTTTTGCTTCTCTGGAGAACTCTGATTAATATGTCCTTGAAGAATACATCATATTCTTTAAGTAATCAGTTCCTATTGTTCCCAGTCCCCCAGGCCTTGGCTTTCTGTCTCTGAATTTGCCTTCTGAATATCTGATATAAAAGGAATCATACAATATGTGACCTTTTGTGTCTGGCTTCTTTCACTTAGTATAACAGTTTCAAGGTTCATCCAAATTCTTCAATCCTTTTTACAGTAAAATTATATTTCATTGCATGAAAATACCACATTGTTTATCGATTCATCTATGGATGGACATTTCAGTTGTTTCCACCTTTTGGCTTTTATGAATAATGCTGCTATAGACATTTCAGTAGCAGTTCCTGTGTGGACATATTTTTTTCATTTCTCTTGGGTATATACATAAGAATGGACTTGCTGGGTTATGTGGTAATTCTACATTTAACATTGAAGGAACCACCAAACTGTTTCCACAGTGGCTGCGCTACTTTACATCCTCATCAGCAATATACAAGAGTTCTATTTCTGAACATCTTCACCAACACTTGTTACTGTCTGATATTTTTAAATTTATTATAGCCATCCTAGTGGTGTGAAGTGATATTTCATTGTGGGTTTTGGTTTGCATTTGGTTAATGCTCAATGAAATTAAACAGATTTTTGTGCTTGTTAACCATTTGTACATCTTTGGAGAAATGTTAAATCCAGTGCTAATTTGTTAATTGGGTTATTTGGGGGTTTTTTGTTGTTGAATTGCAGGAGTTCTTTATATATCCTGGATACTAGACCCTTATCAGAGATATGATTTGCAAATATTTTCTTGTATTTCTTGCATTCATACTTTCTTGATAGTGCCTTTTGAAGAACAAAAGCTTTTAAAATTTATGAAGTCCAATTTATCCATTTTTCTTTTGTTGTCCATGCTTTTGATGTCAAAGAATCTATTAACAAATCTGAGGTCATGAAGATTTATTTCTATATTTTATTCTAATAGTTTTATAGTTTCAGCTCATACATATAAGTTGTTGATCCATTTAAGGTAACACTTACATACAGGCATACCTCAGAGATATTGTGGATTTGGTTCCAAACAACTGCAATAAAGCAAATACCACAATAAAGCAAGTTGCACAATTTTTTTGGTTTCCCAGTGCATATAAAAGTTAAGTTTACACTATTCTGTAGTCTATTAAGGATGCAATAAAATATCATTATATCTTAAAAGAAATGTACATACCTCAGTTTAAAAATACTTTAACAACTGCTAACCATCTGAGCCTTCAGTGATTCCTAATCTTTTTTGCTGGTGGGGGGTTTTGCCTCAATGTTGATGGTGGTTGTTAAAGGCTGGAATGGCTGTGGCAATTTCTTAAAATAAGACAACAATGAAGTTTGCTGCATCAATTGACTCTTTCAAGAACAATTTATCTGTATCATGCAGCATTTGGTAGCATTTTACCCACAGCAGAACTTCTTTCAAAACAGAAGTCAGTTCTTCAAATCCTGTGCTGCTTTATCAACTAAGTTTATGTAATACTCTAAATCCTTTGTTGTCATTTCAACAGTCTTCACAGCATATTCACCAAGGGTAGATTCCATCTCAAGAAAGCACTTTCTTTGCTCATCCTTAAGAAGCAACTCCTTACCTGTTAAAAGTTTTATCAAGAGATTGCAATTTAGTCATATCATCCAGCTCCACTTCTATTTCTCTTACTATTTCTACCACATGTATAGTTACTTCCTCCCCTGAAGTCTTGAACCCCTCAACGTCATCCATGAGGGTTGGAATCAATTTTTTCCAAACTCCTGTTAATGTTGATATTTTGACCTCTTCCCATGAATCATGAATGTTCTTAATGGTGTCTATAATGGTGAATCCTTTCCAGAAGCTTTTCAATTTCCTTTGTCCAGATCCATCAGAGGAATTATCTATGACAGCTATAGACTTATGAAGTGTATTTCTTAAATAATAAGACTTGAAAGTCAAAATTACTCCTTGACACAGGGGCTGTAGACTGGATGTTGTATTAGCAGGATAGGAAAAAACATTAATCCCATTGTACGTCTGTCTCCATCAGAGCTCTTGGGTGACCAGCTGTATTGTCAATAAGCAATAATATTTTAAAAGGAATCTTTCTTCTGAGCAGGTCTCAACAGTGGGCTTAAAATATTCCGTAAACCATGTTGTAACAGATGTGCTCTCATCCAGGTTTTGTTATTTCACCTATAGAGCACAGGCAGAGTAGATTTAGCATAATTCTTAAGGGCCTTAAATTTTCAGAATTGTAAATGAAAATGAGCATTGGCTTCAACTTCAAGTCACCAGCTGCATTAGCCCCTAACAAGGGAGGCAGCCTGTTCTTTTGCATCTTTGAATCCAGGCATTGACTTCTCTCTATGAAGTCCTAAATGGCATCTTCTTCCAATATAAGGCTGCTTAATCTATGTTGAAATTTGTTATTTAATGTGGCCACCTTCAGTAATTATCTTAGCTATATCTTCTGGATAACTTGCTGCAGCCTATATCAGCCCTTGTTGCTTCACCTTGCACTTTTATGTTATGGAGATGGCTTCTTCCTTTAAACCTCATGAACCAACCTCTTCTAGCTTTACTTTGCTGCTTCCTCATCTCCCTCAGCCTTCACAGAATTGAAGTGTTTAAAGGTGTGGCTCTGGATTAGGTTTTGGTTTAAGGGAATATTGTGGCTAGTTTGCATGCTCCATATCAGCAATAAGGCTGTTTTGCTTTCTTAATGTCATTTGTGTGTTCAGCACAGTAGCACTTTTAATTGCCTTCAAGAACTTTTCCTTTGCAGTCAAAAGCTGGCTAACTGTTTGGCACAAGAGGCCTACCTTTTGGCTTAACTCAGCTTTTGACATGCCTTCCTCACTAAGCTTAATCATGTCTAGCTCTTGATTTACTTTTATTGAAGCTCAATAAAGTATGAAATGTGCGACTCTTCCTTTCACTTGAACACTTAAGAGACCATTGTACGGTTATTATTTGGCCTAATTTCAATATTGTTGTGTCTCAGGGAAGAGAGGGATCCAAGGAGAGGGAGGGAGATTGGGAAACAGCCAATAAATGGAGCAGTCAGAACACATACAACATTTATCAATTAAGTTCACTGTCTTATACTCATGGCACCCAAACAATTACAATAGCAACATCAAAAATCACTGACCACAGATCAACATAACAAACATAATAATAATGAGAAAGTTTTAAATATCGTGAGAATTACTAAAATGTGACAGAGATACAAAGTGAGAAAGCACTGTTGGAAAAATGTCACTGATATACTTGCTTGATGCAGGGTTGCCACAAACCTTCAATTTGTACAAAACGCATTATCTGCAAAGCAAAATAAAGTGAAGTATGCCAGTATGGAGTGAAGCAGGACTCAATCTCATTCTTTTTCATGTGGCTCTTCAGTTGTCTCAGTACCATTTGATAAAGAAACTGTTTTTTCCCCATTGAATGACCTTGGTATGGTACCCTTGTTGAAAATCAACTGGCTATAGATGTTTGGGTTTATTTCTGGATGCTCAATTCTATACCTTGGTTCACATGTCTATCCTTATGCCAGTACCATTCTGTTTTTTTCCTTTTTTACTGTAGCTTGTTAGCAAGTTTTTAATTTAGGAAGCATGAGTCCTCCAACTTTGTTTTTCTTTTTCAATATTGTTTTTGGCTATGTTGGGCCTTCTGCAATTCAATGCAAATTTGAAAATCAGCTTTTCCATTTTCACTAAAAAGTCCACTGGAATTTTGATAAAAATACATTGAATCTGTAGATCATTTGGGAAGGTACTGCCATCTTAACAATATTGTTTTCCAATCCATGAACATGGGATGCCTTTTAATGTAATTAAATCTTTAAGTTTTTTCAGCAATGTCTTGTAGTTTTCAATTCATAAGACTTTGACCTTCTTGGTTAAATTTATTCTTAAGTATTCTATTATTTCAGATGTTATTATGTATGAAATTGTGTTCTTAAGTTTCTTTAGATTTTTTTCTTGCTGGTGTATAAAAACACAACTGAGGTTTGTATGTTTATCTTGTGCCCTGACACTGTTGTATTTCTTTATTAGTTCTAATAATTTTTTGGTTGATTCTTTGTGATGTCCTACGTATAGAAACATGATGTGTGAATAGAGATAATTCTACTTCTTCCTTTTCAGTTTGGGTACCTTTTATTTCTTTTACTTGTCTAATTGCCTTAGCTAGGACTTCCAGATGTTGAATAGCAGTGGCAAAAGTGAGCATTCTTGTCTCATTCCTGATCTAAGGGAGAAAGCTTTCTTTTACCACTGAATATGATGTTAGCTGTAGATTTTTCATAAATGACCTTTATCATGTTAAGGAAGTTCCCTTCTATTTCAATTCATTTGGTGTTTTTACCATGAAAGGGAGTTGGATTTTGCCAAATGCATTTTCTGTGTCTATTGAGACAATCCTTTTTTTAAAATTTAAGCTACTTTGAATGAGGTTTCCTTTCACTGACAACTGTAAGCACCTTCTATATTTCTCGCTTTCACTTTTGTTCTTGTTCTCCTCTCACAGAAACTGGTTCAGCAAGTGGCAAGTTTTATTGCAATGAATAATAATTGACAATTGGTTTGGTAAGAAAATCCTGAGAAATGACTTTGTTAGTTCACTCTGCTTTTACTGGCTTTAATGTCACTATTATATAGGTTGATTTATATCTAGCTATGAAAGCATGTGGCCTCAATGAAAAGATAACTTATTTTCAGTTTTGTCCTAGTATGCAGGAACAGTACTGATGTGAACAGACCTGAGAAAATGCATCATTTCTTCTTGGCATAATTTACTCCTTTTGTCCCCAAGAAATGTTTTCAAGAAGCAATCCTTGTTTTGGGTGAATTCTCCCTTGAAGTTTCTACTGGTTTCTGGCAAATCTTGTCCAAGGTCTGAGGCCATCTGTTCCATTGTAATTAATTTTTCTGGGGAAGATTTATTGAATAGGAAGATGAAATGTTTAATGCAGCATAAAATAAGACTGATATATGAAAATATAATCAGAGAGGCTTTAGTTTTCCTTCTGGTCTCCCATTTGGACCCCCTAGCACTTTCTTCCATTCCTTGGGCATTTTGAGAAAAGATTTAGAAGTTGTAGAGAGTAAATGTACAAATTCAGAACAAAATCAAGCTGGACCCAGTTCTGTCCAGTCAGTGCTTTCAGGATCTCCCCAGTTTCAGAATCTACAAATGTGCTTTCTCATTTCCTCCCAAATCTTCCCTTATCTTTTGTAAAAGAATGAAAATAATTATCCCAACACAAAAGATTGATTTTTAATACATATAAGTATCAGATCAGCTAAGTTGTCATTCCCTTAAGTTTTCTTTCTCTTTTTCCATTTCCTAAAATTATTGAAAAACATTTACTTCCTTCTCACCATTCTCCATTCTTTATATGAGAACAGAGCATGACACAAGTACTAAATGGGTAAGATCATTCCAAGTATCATTGAAAAAGACAGGAAATTTGGAAATGATGATCACTTGACTAGAGAGCCAGAGTGAAGAATAATGAGATGTAAAACAGAGAAGGGGAAAACTACTGCACACACATTCATGTGGTTGAATTGGGTAACTGCTCAGGGATATTTTGGAGAAGAGAAAGTGAAAGCACTCCCCACCTCTACTCAATAAAATAACTTTACCATTATATGTCCACCATTTTGGTAATTCTGACTAATAGATTTGTAAGATTCTTGTGAGTAAGAAAAAGAATTGTGAAGATTAAAAGAGATGGCATTTAGTCTGTTCATTACAAAATCTCAATTACCATCACTATCAGAGACTTGGGAATAAAATAAGAACATTAGAGCACTTTTTGCCAGTGGCAGACCCAAGAGGCTCTTGTTTCCACAGAGAGACAAGGCTTATTATTCACTTGTTATTCATCACCTTCTAAAAAACTCCCAAGTAATTTCCAGTAACAGATTTAAAACCTATTTTTCCTCTTTAGCCATTCAATATTATAAATTTCAGACTTTCAGGACAAGAATGCACAAGAAGCCCTAATTGTTAAAACTGGATTTTTAGCAAAGCTTTTACATTTTTTCCAAGTGCTCAATAGTATTAAATATTCATCAGCTGAAATGAACAAATGCCTGAAAACCCAGTGCCCTGTGTACTTACTTCGTGGCTCCCTGAACATTTACATTGCTAACAAGTTACTTTTTGTAGGAATGTTAGGGGGATTTAGAGTGTCTGATATTCAGCAGTCATTAACAGAGCTCTAGAAGCATGCATAAACGCTGGGCACACAATCCTGCACATTGGATTCTGGAATATCATAAAAAAGAAAGAGACTAGTTCCACTGGTTCCTTCTGCTATCCTAGATCCAGTCTCATTTCTCTCACTTCCAGCAGAATCAGAGAAAGCAGCAAAGCTCACACCTGGGACCACTAGAACAAGCATCAGCTGAAATAAATAAGTAGATGCAACATGTAGCAGGATCCACAAGACTGGCTTTAACAACGAACACAGTAAACCAACAACATACATACAAAGTACTAGGATACATTGCTGCCCCATGAGGTTTTTATTGTTATCATCCATAAAACCTCACTATAAAATGCCTGTTTTTCATAATCACTTAATTCCAATTTAAAAATATTTATGTGTGCAAATACAGAATAGTTTCCACCTAACAAATGGCTCATGTTCTAATAATCAGTTAATAAACCATATAAATCAAGGCCAACATTCCAAGCCAGGTCACAAAGTCACACAGCCTAGAAATTTAGTAGTAGTTTTCCAAAACAGTTGTCAAATTTTGACCCAGCATTGAGTAATGAACCCTTTAATTGATAGTGGATCTTTATATCACAACTGCTTAACTTTAAAAAAAAAAAAAAACCAAAACAAAACACTTTTTTAAAGAAATCTTTCAAAAATAGAAAGCTTTTTAAAAATATCTGGTATGATTTACTCCTTTTATGATTTTGAACAATTGTTATGAGCATTCTCTTTGTGATATGCTGATAATTTTTCAGATGTGTGAGACATGGGATTGTATATGCACTGCTCACTCTTTTTGCTCATTTATCATATCTTTTGAAGTTGGAGTAAAACAAAGGTAGCTACAAAATCTCCATAGCAGAATCACATGAGGTCTTTTAAACAAAATTATATTTAGTAAATTAAAGCCAGAGCTCCTCTTCCAAGTGATAGTCTTATCCTCCAAAAATGTATCTCTTTTCTGTTGTTTTCAGTGACTTTTGCAGCCTTTCCCTAAAAAAAAAGAAACCAACTTGATTCTAAATGACTAGACAAATTATCTGAAAGTCAGAAATAGATGAAAGAGATTGCTAAGTATTCTTTAAACACAGTACTGAGCTAGACTTTCTATTGACTGAGCCATTTACAAATCTGTAGAGAAAGAGGTTAATCTGTGGACTTTTGCCCAGTAGAGATGTGAAATATACAGTATAATGCCCCTCAGCCCCCGAAGATGGCCACATCCTAATCCCTGAAACCTGGTATATATTACTTTCCATTTAGTCACATTGCAGATGTGACTAAATTAAGAGATGGGAAGACTAATTAGCCCAGATTATCCAGATGGACCCAATGTCCAGGATGATATCATGTCTTGATCTTTTGGAAGCTTCACATAATATTGCACTGAATAAAACTTATGCATATAAAATGCTGATGTATATATTTAATATTTTAATATATATTTGAAGTCTCTCTAGAGTACGTTTCAGATACTACAAATTTTAATTTTTGGTGAACATTTTGTATTTATATTTTACATTTATATTCAGAACTTCAGGGGGGTTGGGAGCAGCAGAACTGTGCTTTGTGGGGAGTTGAAGGCATGGAAGTAGTGGTTATTCAATTTTCTTGCCAATGAATAGATGCCTTATGATTCACTTGACATTAGCATAGTACATTTTAAAGGAAATCCAATCATAGGTGACTCTCTGAATTTGACCCCATATCTTTTCCTGTAGACTCCTAGGTCAAGAATACATCTATAAGGACCTCAATGATTTCAGTTGTAAATTAAAAAAAAAAAAAACAACACTGTAATAATTCCCAAGGTCATTTTCAGATCTAAGTCTCCACACATCATTTTTATTTGGTCCTGGCAACAAGAAAGCAGTCAGAGTTTAACGTTTTCTTTCACCACTTAGGACATTTAACAAACATTTATTTAGTTCCTGCTGTGTGCCAGACACTGTTCTAGGTGCAGAGGTTATGGCAATAACCAGCAGGCTTTACTGTTAGAGTTTAAGTGCTAATGGAGTAGGAAGACAATAAATACACTAATTAATATAACTATAATGTCAAGTTGCATAATCACTACTGAAAATATTTAGCAGGATGAGGAAATAAGAATCTACTCCAATATATCTCAAACATCTCTTTTTTTAGAATTATTTTTAATCTGTATTATTTCTATAGTCTTTCAAATTTTACACTTGTTATAGCCTGAGATTTTTGTTTATTATTTAGAGTTATACCAGTTCTTTGGGTTCTTACATCTGTTTTTAAATGGAGTTTCCACTTGAATTATTCTGAAATGTAATTAGCTCAACACCTTCAGAGGAACTAAGTCTAATAAGTCAATGCTAAGAGACTTCAACACAAAAAATGCCACCATTTTTAGTACTCTTGACAACACAGATGATGAGGCAAAGGCTAGTGGCATAGTAAATAAAATTTGAAGGATGAATTTAGCAATACAAACATTGTTTCTATGTTAGCATTCCCTATAGCTCTTGTTCTTTGGGGCAGAAAGTTGTTAGCCCACAGTAATTCTTCCTTCTCTGAGAACAATTCCTGGCAAACAGGGCTGGACTGCTAATAGCTCTGCCTTACTACATCACACTATACCTTACTTTAGCTGAATGGGCCAGCAGTGGACACCTGATGTGAACCGAGCTAATTAGATTCATTTTTATTTCTCAAGACTATGATATTCATAATAAAGGGATCCAGAAGCAGAACAGTGTTAGAGCTGAGCATTTTAAATGACAATTGTTCAGATAGGGTCTGTAAGGTAATGTACTTCCTGATTCTTCATTATCCGTCTCTTTTTTGGTTCCAGGAGATACCCCAGTATTATTCAAAAAACTTCACTTTCTAATGTACACTAGTGGGAATCTTTTATATTGCTTGATTTTGCCACTGATAACATCATATTAAATGGCCAAAGACTGAAAGCTTTTTCCCTTAGATAAGAACAAGACAAGAATGCTTACTTTTGCCGTTACTATTCAACATCAGCCTGGAAGTCCTAGCTAAGGCAATTAGGCAAGAATAAGAAATAAAAGGTACCCTAATTGGAAAGGAAGAAGCAAAATATCTCTATTCACAGATGTCATGTTTCTATACATAGGACATCACAAAGAACCAAAAATTTATTAGAGCTAATAAACAAATTAGCAAAGTAGCAGGGCACAAGATAAACATACAAATCTCAGTTGTGTTTTTTGTACACTTCTAGCCCTGTGTTGTCCAGTAGGGTAGCCACTAGCCACCTGTAGTTATTGAGCACTTGAAGTGTGGCTGATTTAAATTATGCGCTGTTAGTATAAAATACACCCCAGGTTTCAAAGACTTAGTATGGAAAAAGTCCCAATAATTTTTATATTGATTTCATACTGAAATGATAATGTATTGGATGTGTTGGATTACACAAAATATGTTATTAAAATTAATTTTTCCTGGTTTTTGTTTGTTTTTTACTTTTTGAATGTGGCCACTAGAAAACTTAAAATTACTTATAAGGCCCAGGCTCACATTATCTTTCTGCTGAACAGCCTAGTCTGCCCCTTAGGCTCTGTGGAAGGATATAACCCTATTTAAAGGAAAAATGGACAGCTCTTACTGAGTCCTAAGACTTCCTTAGTATAGCTATTAAATGATTACAAATGCAAAGTGCCGGAAAATGTAGCCAAGCTGAGTATGCATACTGAATTTAGAGCTCTCTACTCAGCCTCTCCCGAAGCAGTCAATGTGGGGACAAATTCCTGTCTTAGCCTTTCTTCCCCTAAGGGTGCACTTAGCATTTTAATCCTTGGGCTAAAGTCTTTCTACTACTACTAATAAAAATGACATACCTCCATGAGTAATTTATATAGTTATCATGAACTCTTCTAGGACTTTTCCAAGATACAAGGAATGAATTTCTCTCCTTTTATATTAAGTTTAGATCAAAAAGAATAATTATGAGGTCTCTGAAAAATCAAGGACCAACTATCTTAGAATGTGCATTTTAAGGTATCTCATTTTTACATAGATTCCCAAATTCAGTGTCACCAGCCAAATGATATCCCCTCCATGTATATAGATAAAATATGTAAGAGACTTTTAAATGGTCTTAGATGTTCCACTGGGAATTACACTGACTCCATTCCAAAATAATTCCTTTTTTACTCTTTATGACAGAAGCTAGCTTCATTTTCATACTCACACCCATCACTAGCTGACATTATAATATATATTTGTTTACTTCCTTATTTTCAAGCTCCTTCTGTAGAATGTAAGCTTATTGAAGTACAGGGACTTTGCTTTATTCACTGCTGTATTCCTCCATCAGTAATAGTATCAGTGCATATTTATTTCTCAATAAATATATGTTATTCATTAAGCGACCAAATATTACTTTTATGGAAAACATTATGGTTCTTTACTTCAAATTCACTACTCTACTGTGGTGGTTTACTGGTCTCAGCATTGTAAAACTCACTGTATTATTGCAATTTAGAGACTGAATTAAATGCCCATCTTCTACTGCTTTCCAGAGTGTTCTCTCTCTGATGGTATGAAAAGTAAACTCTCAGTATAAGAGAAAAACAACAAATTGTCTCTGGGCATTTGACACAAAGAAAAGGAGTAAAGTAGCAGGAAAAATGAAAATCTATTCAATTGGTTAAGAAATTTTATTCACAAAAAATATTTTCAAATAAAAATCAGTTTTGATATTTTCTTTGCCCTTACCTTTCTTTTGGTCCTGCTTTTCAACAAAGTCTCAAAAGGATTCAGGTACACCATTTTAGAGTCTATCTTCTCTATGGTAGAAGGCCTTCTTTGGCCTTCTCTATGCATAATGTTAAGTATCTAAGAATATCTACATTTATTGCTTAATCCATTCTCTTAAAACCATCAGCCATTAATATCATCAAAAGACTATTGTGAGTGTCATCACCGGTACTGGTTTGTGGCAAAGTGGTATGTACCAGAGGCTCCCTACCATCTTTCAGTGGCTGCAAGCTAAAGAGGACACAAACTGGCCATCATAACTCCTTGGCTTAGAACCTTTAAGATCATGTCAGAAATTTGGGGTGAGATACAAAATTACTCTGATAGGTTTTCTTTGACTTTCTTCCTCTATTCCTCTTGCCTTAAGACAATAGCTTTTATTCCCTTATCCAGATCACTTTCCATATTACACCCCCACAAAATAATTATATGTTTCTTGAAAATTACTCTGAAAGATAGTTTTCCTTTTACCTGTAACAGGTGGTATTAAGTACCCACAAAGAAAATAAATATTAATATTTTTGTTTAGTCTCACCTATAAATTGTTATAGAACAGAGTTTCTAAAGATAATTGAGATTTCATCCTCAGTTAAAATGTATTAGTTTCTATTTCTTTATCACTCTATACTTTTCAAAAATATCTTCATTCACTCAAATATTTTATAAATAATGTGTAGATTCTAGAGGTACACAATGCATAAAATAGATGGTTTTGAAGAAGTTAAGCCGACAGCCTGAAGATCAGTAAGAACAATAATAATTAGTCCATAAAAGAAATTCAAGAGCCTGAGCAAAGGCAGAGATGGTCAGAATAAGGAGGATGTAAGCAGGAGAGTGACTTAAGCATGAGCCGGATAGGTGATAGAGAGGATGTCGTTGAACATGATTCCACGGTTTCCAGCTGGGTGAATGGGTGAGTGGTGGATCTATTCACTAAGGTGAAAAGGGAAAGGCAATGGAAGGTGCTCAGTCTTTTCACTTCACAGATATCCTGGGATATCTTATCTACAATCATCAGTTCATTTACCATCAACGTGCTATTGATTTCAAAACCTGCATCTTTTGCCCACGTGTACTTCAGGCTTTAGACACATATGTCCAATGGGACAGCTCCATTTAAATGTTTCACAGGCATCTTGAACTCAAAATTTCCGAGTAAACTCACCATCTTCTTCTCCCAAAGCCACTCCTACTCCAAAATCCCAATCGCAGGGAATTCCTCTATCATTTAATAAGAAACTAAAAATCTATTATTTCTTCTTCCCACTCACCCTCCACTTCCAATTCATCATCAGATCATGGTGATTCTATCTACTATATCTTTTGAATACTTCCAATTTCTCATACTTTGGCTACCATAGTTTATTTAAACCATATTATTCGAGAAGTATGCAATAACCCAATTTCTCTTCTTTCCAGGATTGCCCTATTTCATTTTGACATGCTCTCCAGTCTTAACAAATTCATTCACAATTATGTTTCTAAAATACAACCTTCCTTATTTAAACTTTTTACAGCGCTCTCCATTGATTTCAGGATAAATTTGACCTCCTTAACATGGCCTACTGACTTTTATAACAAGTGGCCCTGGTTTACCTCTCCAGCCTTATTTCTCAGTACTTATCTTCTCCCAACTAATCCACCTCCACTCATTCATCACTATTATAATCCTCTGCATGGCAATCACAATGAGTAACCCCTAATATCCAGTACTCTTTAGGTGTTAAGTTAGATAAGATCTAAAAGGTGCCTATGAATTTGGCAATTAGTACCTTATCAAGAGCAATTTTAGATAACTAATGAAGGCAGAAAGCACACTACAGTGGCCTCAGGTATCAGGCATCAGAAGTAATAAGGAAGTGGTAACAGAAAAAGCAGACAACTCTTCAAGCTCATCAAGTATTGACCAAGTATCAGGTACCAAGCACATGACAAGGTAGATGGGTATATGACACCAAACTGATCCTTGAAATTTACATAGGAGTTAGCTAGAAGAAATTGTCAAGAACATGCCAATCCCAATCTGGCCAAATAGTATCACAAAAGCAAAGAGTTGGAAGAAAACCTTCTGTTGGCAAGGGAAGATGATATCAAGCAATCTTGTAATATTAGAGCATAGAATAAGAGGATAGAAAATAAGAGATGAGACTCATAGATATGACAGACCCATACAGGGTCTTGTTTGCCATGTCATGTCCTTAGATCTTACTTTTTAGCAGATAAAAAGCCATTGAAAGTTTAAACATGAAGAGAAATGGGGCCCAATTTTTATTTCTGATTGGTCATTCTAACTGCAGTGTGAAGGGCTTTCCAAGGAACGAGCCTGGAGGCAGGGTGGAAGACTGGCCATGAAGGAAAGCAGAGAGACACCAACAAAGAAACTGAGACAAAATCAAGACTTTCATAAAATCCTTGCAACCAACAGGTAACCTGGTAGGGTAGGCATTGTTAGTCCACTTTTCCAAGTCAAGAGGCAGAAAACGAGAAATCAAGGTGATACAACTGCTTTCTGGCAAATTTGGAAACAAAACACAAATTCTTCGTTTGGGGCCTAGCGTTCTTAGAGCTGGAAAACTTGAAATTTTAATTTTTCAAGTACTTCAATTAGGACAGTTTTATGATCAGTTCAGCCCACCAGATGGTTGAGGTATCCATATAAACTTGTGTTTGTTTGCTTATTTGTTCAATGGATACACAAAGAAATACAGATGTGTGCATACGTGGATTAGCACACATACATATATTTCCAAGCTTTGTCCATTGAGAGGGCAGAGGGACAATGACACACACCTGTCACCCAGATCCTGGTTTATAAATACCACTCTCCAAAAAAGGAACCAGAACTCTTTGGATAATGGGTTGAGTCCAGGACTGACGCAGGGAAAATGAAAAACAAGCCTGGGGCATTTTGTGGTTTCAGGAAATTAAAAAAGTGCTCAAAAAGGAAAGGAATGAGGGCATATCAAAAGGACACAGGAGTCAACCTAAAAAAGCCCCCAATGACCAAAGCTAGAACAATATGATCAATAAAATCAATAACAGTGATATCAGATTATAACTTATAGAATAAAATACATATACATGAATCTATACTGATAAATATGTTTCAAGAAACGTCTACCAATAGATGCTAAAATTAGCAGATGAAAGTTTCAGCAAAAATAGGATATTTGCATAGTCTCAAGGTGCTCCCCCTTCCAAGATATTTATTGTTATAAAGGAAAAAATAATAACTTTACAGTGGAGAAACTTGGCAGACACCACCTTAACTAAGTGGCCAAAGTCAATATCACCAATAAGACAGTGGCATATGCACTCCTTGACGTGACTCACTGAGAAGGGCACAATATCATTTCAGTGGTGTTCTTGCCAAAAAAACATTACATCAATCTAATCATGAGAAACATTACACGAACCCAATTTGAGGGATATTCTACAAAATAACTGACCAGTTCTTTCTGTAATATCAAGATGATGAAAGACAGGGAAAGACTGAAGAACCATCACAGACTGGAGGAAAGTGAGGAAACCAAACAAGTAAATGCACTGTGGGATGTGGGTCTGGATTATGGAACAGAAAAAGGATGTTGATGGTAAAACGTGCAAAACTACAGTCTATAGTTTACTTAATAGTAATCAGAAATGTTAACTTCCTGGTTTCAACTAATATACTATGGTTATGAGAGATTTTAACACAGGTGAGAGAATATAGGAGCTTTCTGATCTATTTTTGCAACTTTTCTTTAGGTCTAAAATTATTTCAAAATTAAATGTTATTTTTAAAAGTGATGGCAGAAGTATCGTATTTTTCAAAAAGTTTCCAGTATTGGATGAAATCATTTTTTAAAATCATCCAAATATCAAGTTAATTTTTTTTCTTCTGTCCATCTTTCCTGCACTAGAGCCCCAATTCCTCTAACTAGGAGGCTGGCTTGCTGCTGGCACATAATTTAAATTAGCTTTGTGGAGCTGCAAGAATCTGAGAAGGCACATCAGAGGACCTGGAGTGAAGACAGGAGCTATTACAGACTAGGCTTTTTATAGACAGGAAGCTGGATTTAAAAGACAAACAAGTACATTTTAAAACCATTGGAAAAGTCGAATGACAAAAGACTAGACCATTTGAATACCAATTTGAATACCAGTTTGAAAACCAGTCCTTCCACTTGTAGATGTGTAAAGGGAACAGCTTGGGGCTTCTGGCCCCTTAGTGGTTAATTGGAGCTACTGCAAATACCGACTTCATAAAATTGTTGTAATTTCACTATATATATATACTGTAAAAATCAAAATCTGATCATACCAATTAGATGTTATTAATAAAAAATGTGAAGATTATATTTAAAATGTTCTTTGAAATACAGATCTGCATGAAAAGTAGTCCTTTTTGAATTTTGTTATTGTTGTTTTTCCCTGCAGTTAAGGGAATATGTGGGAAAGCAGAAATGCTGTTAACTTTTCTGACCTGCACAGAGCTCATGGTAATATTCCTCTTTATTTGGCAGCTAATAAAAACAACTGCTGGGATTTAGAAGCCTCCTATTTAAAAGGACTATGATAGATTGTTAAAACTAAACCTAAATGTTGTTAATAAATCTCTGAAGATAACTGTAAGGTGGTAATTAATTTAGAGAGTCTCTGGAACTACCCCATATTCACATTTATCATCACTGCATCCCTGAAATAGCATAATGATGCTGATAGATTAGCCTCATTACCCATTCAAATCCCAAGAAGTCTCATAGAGAGTCTCCCATCAAGGAGGTTTGCTCTAATTCCCTTTCCTGAAAAATCTATCAACCTATTGACAATTGACCAAGTAGCAGTGATAACTTATTAGATGCTATGCTTTTGCTCTGTTTTAAAAAGGGAACCACTCGTCTATTTTCACCTAATACAAATGTCAAAACACTTTTCTCCCCAGGCACATAAGTAATGTGTGCATCATTTAGTTTTGGGCTCCCTCAAAACCATCTCCCAGTTTTACTCCCATCTCTCTAGCCACTCCTTCTACTCTTCATTTTGGGTTCTCTCTCCTCAACCCAAATTTCAAATGTTATTTTGTTATGAATTTCAGATTCTCTTCCCTCTAAACATATTCTCTGATGAGCAGACTCATCTATAAACTGCCTCTACCTACTGTGGACACCATCATCTTTGCTTGAATTATTATAACATCTTCATAACTAGTTGCTATACTTCCAGTTTCTTTGCAATCCATTCTCTGCATGGTAGCCAAAAGTGATCTTTCTAAAATACTGACCTAATCATGTCAATCTTTTGATTAAGCCCTTAAGAATTCCCCACTGCCCTCAAGATAAAGCACAAACTCTTAGTTGCCCCTTCATGATCTAGCTCCTGTTAAACTCTCCAGTTCCAGATCTTAACAACTCCATCTGTTACCAATGCATTCTACAATTTTGCATACTTTTCTGTTCTATTTATTCTTACTTGGAAATTTCCATTGCACCCATGGTGCCTAACACTGCTCTAGGCACATAAGTGTTCAATAAGTAATGGTTAAATAAATGAAAGAATAAATGAATGAGCAAAAATGGCTATCTTTATAAACAAGACAAGCCACTGTAAAAATTAACAATTTAAATTCAAATATAAAAAAAGAAGGATTGAAAAATATAATTTTACAATAATAAAGAATGGGAAATAAATGTTGAAATGATCATCCTAATGTTATATTTTTAAATAGGTTTAAAAATATAAAAAATAGTAACAGATTCTTATTAAGAATCTATTACTAAGAGAACGTACAATTTTATTCTATGTAAAACAAGCTTAAATAGTTTCAGGATAACTTATTTTGACATATAAAATATAAAATGCCTATGGTATGGACATTTATATAACTGCATAATTGAACAAAACCACTGCCTATTCAGTTTTAGAGAGGAAAATTTTTTTTGCTTCCTTCATAAGAAATTTAAAGGAGTTACTGGCTCCAGAGATAAAAAACAGCCTCTTGATGGAATACTAAGCACTGCTTGCTCTATTACACAGCCTTTCTCTAGAAATATGAGCAGATTCCATCAGCATGTCGTGAATCTATGTAGACATGAGGGAGCTTTCATTTGTTTCCCAAGGAAGTTTCTTATTACAAAAAAGCTACCACCTAAGTCAGTGAACTGCCAATTATGGTTAACTGCCCTCTATTTTCCTCTTCAGAGATAGGCAGCAGGCATCCAAATTCTTATCCAATGAGCCTCTCATTTTAACTCATTCTAAACTAATGACTTTTAAAACTTAATTTCAATATCATAATCAGAGGAAAATAAGGTAAATAATTATATAATTACATTTTGTAATACAATATGTAATTGCAGCCCTAGTTGCAATATGGAATGGGAAATTCCATTCATACTACAACTGCCCATTATTTATTTATTGATAAGCATTCATACCCAAGTCACTGAAGACATCACATTCATAATTTCTCAATAATTATCACTTTAATTTTTAATAGGTAAGACCATGGCCCCCTATCCTACCTGTGTGAATTATTTTAATGCAAAGGTTACAACCTCAAACAGCATGATGGTATATAAATGGCACATAAAACATGGACAGAAAACAGGTCAACTGTAAGGTAAGAAGACAACCAATTTACAAGTCCCCTCCAGTAATTGTCCTAGGCTCTAGAAGACTGTACGTACTTGAAGATTTAGACAGTAGTTCTGTTAATAACTGGTTTGCTAAAAAATATTCCAGAAAGTTCTGCAGTTTAAACATCTCTCTTATGTTATAACTTCTGATCTCAAATTCTTTTCCTAGGCAAATTCCTGACAGAATATGAATTGTTATCAGACATTTTTTCATGTTGCTGCTTAAAAATTTAAACCCATCGCGCTACTATATTTGAATTTAATTGCTGGAATGTAATTGATTTCAATAAAAAAATGTTTCTATGTGAACAAAGAATACATGGATCGTGACCATAGCTACACTGGTTAGATCATGTATCTATCATGTTGTGCTTATTCTAAACAAAGCACTAAAAGAGGAAACTGACAAAAATGGAAGTCTCAGTAAAGTGATAAAGAGTGAAAAAATTATGTAATATGACGAATTTTTAATGATTTGAATGTAAGCCCCATAATGACATGGGCTATATTTTTCATGATAGTGTACTCAATGTCTAGAACATTACTTGACATGTATCAAGTACTCAACAAATATATGTTGCATAAGTTAACAAATGAATATGAATTAAGAACTAGAAAAGATATAACTTAACAGGACTACAAAATCTATCTTCAAAAATTTAAAAGCTATGAGGTGAAAGAGAACATATCAGACATATCGTGCAGAACTTCAGACAGCAAAACGAGAAGCAACAGATAGGAATTACAGAAGAATCTCTAATAAATAAAGTTAGAATGAACTATCAAGAAATCAGAAGTTTCCTTTTTTGACTGAGAGTTTAGATTAAATGACTTTTAATATTTTTTCCAAACTTGACTCCATAAATTCAAAGAATAAATTTGTTTCCCAGTATTTTTTCAGATGATTACTAAACCTGCTGTTCTTATTTTGCAAAGCTGGCAATACTTGTGTAGTCTTCATCTATCATTTTCAGAACTGTGTATATTCATTATGAGTGAAATCCATCTAATAATATAGTAAACAAAACATCTAGTAAACAAAATATCTAACCATTTTATCCAAATAATAAGAGTTCCTACAATAATATAAATCACACATCAAAGGCTTGGCGATGAATTTTCTCCAAATTAGAAAATATATATTACAAATTCAATGCAATCCTTATCAAAACTCCAATGACATTTTTTACAGAAACAGAACAAACAATGCTAAAATTTGTATGGAACCACAAAAGATCCTTAGTAGCCAAAGCAATCTTGTGCATGAAGATGAAAGCTGTAGGCATCACACTTCCTGATTTCAAACTATACTACAAAGCTATAGTAATCAAAAGTTTTGTATTGGCATAAAAAGAGACACATAGATAAATGTAACAGAATTGAGAGTCCAGAAATAAACCCACACAGATATGGCCAATTGTAGTCAAAAATATACAATGGGAAAGGGGTAGTCTCTTCAATAAATGGTACTGGGAAAACTGGACAGCACATGCAAAAGAATGAGATTAGACCCCTATATTCCAACTTACATAAAGATCAACTCAACAGGGATTAAAGACTTGAACATAAGACCTGAAATCATAAAACTCCTGGAAGAAGGCACAAGGGTTAAGCTTCTAGACATTAGTCTGGGCAATGATATTTTTGGATTTGACACCAAAAGCAAAGGCAAGAAAAGCAAAAATAAACAAGTGGGACTATATAAAACTAAAAAGCTTCTGCACAGCAAAGGAAATCATTAGCAACATAAGGCAACCTACTGAACAGGAGAAAATATTTGCCAATCACATAACTCATAAGGGGTTAATATCCAAAAGACATAGAGAACCCATACTACTCAACAGGCAAAATCACACAATCTGATTTTTTTAAGTGGACAGAGGACCTGAAAAGACATTTTTCCAGAGAAGATTTACAAATGGCCAACAGATTTATGAAAAGGTGCTCAACATCATTAATCATCAGGGAAATGCAAACGAAAGCCACAATGATATATCACTTTACACCTGTTAGAATGGCTATTACCAAAAAGAAAAGAAATAACAAGTGTTGGCACCAATGTGGAGAAAAGGGAAACCTTTGTGCACTGTTGGTGGGAATGTAAATTGGTGCAGCCACTGTGGAAAACAGTATGGAGTTTCCTCAAAAAAATTTAAAATAGAACTATCATATAATCCAGCAATTCCACATGTGGGTATTTATCTGAAGGAAACAAAATCACTATCTAAAAGATATATGCACTCCCATGCTCACTGAAGCATTATTTACAATTGCCAATATGAAATCATAGATTTAAGAGAACAGATTGGTCGTTGCCAGAGGTGGGGAGTGAAGGATGGGCAAAATGGGTGACAGTGGTCAAAAGGTACAAACTTCTGGTGATAAAATAAATAAATTCTAGAGATATAATGAATAGCATGGTGACAATAGTCAACAATACTGTATTTGAAAAGTTGCTAAGAAAATAGATCTTAAAAGTTCTCATCACATGAAAAAAAAACTGTAACTGTGTGAGGTGATGGATGTTAACTAAACTTATTGTGGTAATCATTTCACAATGTATACATATATCTAATAATTATGTTGTACACCTTAAACTAATACAATGTTATATGTCAATTATATCACAATAAGACTGGTGGAAAAAAGAAAATATATAAATATTTCTCCATTTTGGGGGGAAGGCACAATATCAAGGCTAGAACTTACAAAGTCAAATAATATAAATTTAATTACAAAAAATTTTAAACTGTATGGCAAAAAATATAAATAAAAAGAAAAACAACACATACAATACATATTACAAAGTTTTGATATTCTGCATTTATAATGCATTCCTACAAAGCTATATAAAAGGAACAATCTAATAGAAAATTTGTCAAATAAGCGAATTATAGATGATATGCTAATGACCAGTGAACACTCCAAAAGATATTCAAGAATTTCTAATAAGTATGAACTAAAACAAAAGGAGTCTTAGGTTTTTTATTTTTACCCATCACAATAGTAAAATTACATGAACAGTGTATTGGGTTTGATCAAAGAAGCAGAATCTCTATGAGAGTTATAAGGAATTTATTACACGGGATTGGACTCGTGATTATGCAAGCTGGTTAAACAGGCTGAGTGAGTTGCCCCAAATCTGTTTCAGAGTCTGCAGTCAGCAGGACTATCAGTCAGAAGGAAGATGGATGTGACAGTAGGAAAACTGGAATCCATGAGGACAGGCAGAAACACATGGCTCTCTCTACAGCTAGTACAGAACTCATGTAGGTCTTCAACTGCTTCCAAACCTCTGACTTCGATGATGGCGTGACAGAAAAAATGTTAGCACATTTCCTCATGGGGCTAAACATGCACCTCTCGGTGGGCCCAGGAGTCATATAAGCCAGAGCTGGAGGGGTTACAGGCAAGGCAGGTGCCCTGCTTCAAAAAAAGTGAGCCAGAAGAGTCCCGACCATGTGCATGCACAGCAACAGCCTCTGTCTCAAACACGCTTGCTGCTTCACCTTCCCTTTTCAAAAGGCTTGCAGATTTCCAAGAGAACCCATATCATGCAGGGAAGGGGATTCTAGGCAGTATTATTTTCAGTTCAGCTGATACACTGCAAAACCACCACAGATAACTATAATAATGATAATGATAACAAATAGGTATTGAGTGCTTTCTCCGTGACAAGCACAAGTCTGCTTCTTGACAGCAGTCCTCTGAGGTAATTCTAGTATTATCCTTGAAATTTTCAACACAGAACGTGAGGCACAGAAAGATTAAACAATGTCTGAAAGAAGGCAATCTGATTTTAGAGCTGCACTTTTAACCACTACTCTGTAATTAAGATTTTATGAGGGTGTGGGCAAAGAAGAACTTTCATATCGCAGAAGGAGGCTTTGAGTCATGCTTGCACTTAAATGTGCCAGAAGCACTATTTATTTCAAGCAGGTCACAGGTGAAAATAAGATTTGGGAGTGACCTGAGGTTTTCTGAGTATCAAACCAAAACCAAAACCAAAACCAAAAACAAAGCAAAACAACGAAAAACTCCACCTACACAATTTATATTGTGATGGATCAACGTTAAATTCTTTTACAGCTAAAGTAAACAAATTCGTTTTCTACAACAAATTTATATCCTAAAGATTTAAAAAGAGCACTATGGTATTTTATAAGCTTTGGGCATTCCTATCCTTTGTGATTAAAAAGTCATATTTCTGAAAGATAAGAAAAAACTTTTTAGTTAAGCACTGAATAGCTCAGGATGAGCTATCCAGAATGAATCTGCTCTATAAGCATAGCAAGAGATAGACAGATCCTGTATTTTTTTTTAATTTAATAAGGTCTTTCCCCACCTGTTTTGTCCTAAAATAATGTTCTCATTTCACACAGTTCCTGTGTCCTAGGAGGCCCAGAGCACTTAATATTCAGAGTTCAGGATGATATATTCCTGAAGGGCACAGACGAGTTCCACAACACAAAAGTGTTCTGACCAAAATGCCAGCAGTTCCCCCATGAGAAACTTCTAACCATCTCCTACTTGTTTACCCAACGAGGACAATTTCACCTACTCCACATTAAATCCACAAGGCTTCAATACTAAGTTCATTGTCACTTACAATTTTTCACCCAAAATCAGTCTGTGAAATTATTTCTACTTCTACAGTATACTGTTAAGTAAGCAAATATGCCCTTTCTGGAGAAAAAAATTTTCTGTATTCCCAAGTACAAAATGAGCCTACATACCTTTTGGTGTATCAACTTCATATGTATAAATTTACCCTAAGGAAAAATTAAACAAGTGTGTGCAAAAAAAAAGAAGCTGCAAAAACTGTTCACTGTAACATTTATGAGAGCAAGCAGGTGGACATCTTTATATCTATTAGTAAAAACATTAGTTAAATCAATTATGGCGTATCCACGCAATGGAACACAAAGCCATTAAAAGGGATAAATAGTTCTATATATACTGACATGGCACAATAGCCAAGATATATCATGTTCAAAAAGCAGATTGCAAAACAGTATATATTTATATACTGTGATATATACATATATATTTATCTTGATAATCATAAATGTAGCCTAGACTTCACCAAGAAAGTTATACTAGAAATAAAGGTCTTTGTATATGCTATTTCCAAAATGTAAACACTACATGATTTATTAAGTGTTGTTGTATAGATGGTATTTACTTTTAACAAAATTTAATTGATTTTTTAATTTTTAGGTTGAACCCAATTGCACTTATAAAGTAAGTGAACATTAATATTCAAATGTATAATCCTACTTAAGGTAAAACACAAATAATGATTTACATTTCCTTTCATATGGAACTCCTGAAAATAAATATACATTCTGCAGATGCACATATATTTTATATCTTTTCATATGTCAGCAGCTGTTGGCAAGGTACGAAACAATGTAATAAAAGTCCAGGATAGAATTTTGGGTATTTTAGTACAGATGTGCCTAAATTTAGAGCTCATTTTTGTCTTTTCCCTCAACCAGCTTTTAACCACCTCTTTTCACTGTAATTGCCCCAGATGTTTTCATTGTTTTTCAGTCCTGCAAACCACTTTTTCTTTTCTTATAATCTCTTCAAATCTCTCAAATACCATATTTTATTAAATATAAAATGCCACTGATTTTAAGAAACTACTATTTCATGTAGCACTAAGAAACAAAAGGGTGACAGTTAAACTAACAATAATTTATCGCTTACAATTTTTATTCAAAGGGTTTCTATAGACTTATTTATGCATAAATTTCTATCACATATATCACTCCTGTGCATATTTTAAAAGGATAATAAAAGTTAGGTAAATCAGCTAAAGCATTTTTTCAATTATTTTCATGATTGGCTTGACTCTTCTGAATCACTTTTCAACTCAGCACTGTAAATACCCGTTATTCCACTCGATGTGTCCTTTGTGCCACCATGAGCATAGGTGATGTAGCATGTCATAGAGACATGCCTTCTTTCTGTCTTTAGAATTTTCTTCCTAGCCATTGACACCCATTTTGTAAGGTTGTTTTTTTTTAATATAAATTTATTTATTTATTTATTATTTATTTTTGGCTGTGTTGGGTCTTTGTTGCTGCACGCAGCTTTCTCTAGTTGCGGCGAGCGGGGGCTACTCTTTGTTTCTGTGCTCTGGCTTCTCATTGCGGTGGCTTCTCTTGTTGTGGAGCTCGGGCTCTAGGTGCGTGGGCTTCAGCAGCTGTGGCTTGTGGGCTCTAGAGCATAGGCTCAGTAGTTGTGGTGCATGGGCTTAGCTGCTCTGTGGCATGTGGGATCTCCCCGAACCAGGGCTTAGAAACCGTATCCCCTGCATTGGCAGGCGGATTCTTAACCACTGCGCCACCAGGGAAGCCCCCCATTTTGTAAGTTTTAATGCAGGTGTTTTTTTAATCTTACAAGAAGATGATAATAAAAGGTTTTAGACAAACAATCAGAATGCATGTTTCTTCTTTATGTGGTCCTTAAGTGTTTTGTTGCCTGAATCATTGATGTGTTGTAGTTGTCTAATCATGAGAGCAGGAACCAAGTTTGCGCATAGGCAGGTAATAACAACTATGTCACAAAAGCTGCCTGGCTCACTGCAGTGGCGAGATGTCGTCAACTGAGACACCCATCTTCATTTCAGAGGTGTTAAAATGTAGACAAATGCTCCTTGGAATCAACAAAATGTAGCATTAGTATCATCACATTATGGGTAGGAAATCAGAACCTGTAAATCTTTTACTGACCATAAAATCACACTACCAGTAAGTGGTCAAGCCAGGGCTCAAACCTAGGTCTCACAAAATGCTGTGTTTCAGATCCCACATCTGGTGGTACTCAATAGATGTAACATTGGGCTTAACTCCTTTTAATCTCAAGTTATCCTTATTGACTAGATGTGTATGAATTATTCCTCTCTATTGCCTACTCCCAATCATGCCTTGCTCTCTATTTTTCTACCAAAATTGAATGCTTCAACAGACATCTTTCCTTTATATTTAATACTTCTAATTTTTCTGCTGGCTGGGAAAGAGATACACAATCATGTATAAGTAAGAGTACTGCTTTTAACTGAATTCAACACATGGGCTTTAATGTATTGACTTTTCTATTTAGTCCCCTTAATGGATTTTCTTTTAGTTTCTTCATCTCTAGCTATTTTCTAAATGACTGCAGATGCCAAATGTACATCCTATACATAAATGTAGCAGCCTACAGCTATATTCTTTTTCTCAGTTTCTAATTTTTATGTATTTTGTATGGTCTTATAATTCTTTGCTAATTTATTCTGCACTATAAAATTTCTCAACTCTACCATTCAGGCCTTACGGTAACAATTACTATTGCGCTTTGGTGATGCTATTTTGTTTTAACCAACAGGGAAGGACAGATAAGTTACCCATAATTTATGAACTTCAACAAAACAGAATTATAGGTACCAGATTACTCCTATAATTGTCCAAGTAACCAAAAGAGAATACCATATATTACAGTTATAGTAGTTTTTAAGCCCTTGGCTTTCAATTTACTGTGCATTTGCTGTTGGGTTTATTATATATACAATTTTTTCACCACTAATGAATATTCCCTTTTCCCTTTCCCTGGAGTTGCTTAATAAGCTGTAATAAAGCTTGTCAAAACAGAACTCTGGAGTAAAGAAAGCTATCAGGGTTTTTGTTCATACTGAAAAAGAATGTTCTAAAGAAAAAAAATGAAGAAGAAATTTATCTCAAATCCAGATTTGGCCATATCTGTCTCATATTGCAGAGAGATCTTTTCCATCCAATCAATTTAGTCCTGCTGAAATGGTGTTTCTGCATTCACTTGCTAGCTACCTTCAGTTATTCAGATGCTTCCCCATTCTTAAATTATGTATTGGCTGCTTGCCTATCTTCCTGTAGGTTATTTTCATCAATCTGAATCCATAGTTTGATTATTGTGTGTCTCATGTAGGTTCATTCTTCCTCTCTCAAAGAAATGCTAATAAATTGAAAGCTGTTTCTGCAGCTAAATTTCAGAGTCTTACATTGTGACAAAAACCCCAGAACCTTGTAATTTATAGACAGTGACTCCTCTTGTACACATCACTGATATCTGACATGCTTGCCTTGACATTTATGTTCTAACAGATGGGGCTTCCCATCTAACAGTGAGGGAGAAAACCCCTAAGTCACACTGAGCGGTCTGCTTCTCTGGATAAAACACAAGAGTAAAGAGGAAGAACACAGTTTAATCATTCAGCAAGCGCACCGTGGATCCTTTACGCTGTCAACTGTATTGGTGTCCTTGACATACCGAGAGCACCTGCTCATTACCTTCTGAGAATTTGTGCATTTACCAAAGGGTGTATATAGAATTAAAAAACAGTCTTCCTGTCTAAGGCATAGGTCTGGAACCCAAATAATGTGGTTTCATCTTGTGCTAGTCTAACTTGAGGGGAGGGGCATTTATGCCAATATTAGCTTATTGTTTTCTGTTTCATTTAGTATCTAAAATGTCGATGTCCTCAACTTCCTTACAGACATATTTTTGACGAGCTTATGCCACAAATTCCCTACCACATTTCTCTACTCCTAACCTTGGAGACTGAAGATTACTTAAAAAAATCGTTTAAACCTGCAATTTGATAGCATTTCAAATTAATGATCTTCAGCCTCCATAGAAACATCAGTACTGCACAGACATCCTGAAGAGATAATTCATTACTAATTGTTTCATCCCCATAACCTCTGAAGTCCGGTCTATTTAGTGTCCAACCCCACTACTCCACAAAATTGTTCTTACCAAGCTGGCCATGACCTCCAATATAAGCAATTCAATTGATAAATTTAAGTTCTCAGTTTTAAGTCTATGAAATCACTTTCTTTGTGTGTTTGTGTGTGTGTATTTTAAATTAATTTTTACTGGAGTATAGTTGGTTTACAAAGTTGTGTTAGTTTCTTTGTTGTACAGCAAAGAGAATCAGTCATACGTATAAATATATCCACTCTTTTTTAGATTTCCTTCCCATTTAGTTCACAGGGCACTGAGTAGAGTTCCCTGTGCTATACAGTAGATTCTCATTAATTATCTATTTTATATGTAGTAGTGTATTTATGTCAGTCCCAATCTCCCAATTCATCCACTCTCCTTTCCCCCCTTTATGAAATCACTTTCTTACAATATTCTTCCCATCTCTTTAGTGACTCCATTACAGCTTGCTTTGCAAACTTCCGCTCCTTTACCAAACTTAAAAATACTGACATCTTCCAGTCTTCCTTCTCAACACTCTTTTCTTCTTACTCTACCCTTTCTTCCTTGGCCATTTCATTCCCACTTATGGTTTCAACCACCACCAAAATATAGATCACTATGTCACCTGTATCTCCAGAATATATTCTTCTACCCCAAATTTCTTTTGACTATCAAATCCATATTCCCAGCTTCCTACAAAACACCTTCCCTGAACGTTTAACTGATATCCCAAGCTCAGCATATTCACCTGAAGTTGTCATCATCCCTATCAATCTGCTCTATTTTTGTGTTCCATATTTCCAAATACAGCTCATCATTTATCCAGTTGCCCAAGTGAGAAAACTGGATGCCACCTTTTTCTCTTTTCTTGCTCTGGCCCCCCTACAACAAATTAGACACTAAATCCTAACTTTACTATTTCTTTAATACCTCTCATTTAGTGACTCCATTACAGCTTGCTTTGCAAACTTCCGCTCCTTTACCAAACTTAAAAATACTGACATCTTCCAGTCTTCCTTCTCAACACTCTTTTCTTCTTACTCTACCCTTTCTTCCTTGGCCATTTCATTCCCACTTATGGTTTCAACCACCAAACCCACTCCCAAAGTTCCATTCCTATAGCCAACATAGGAATTCAGCCATTCTCAGCTCTTGACTGAATTGCTACACAATGTCCTAGTTCCCTCTTCATCAGTCCTCTACAATTCTAACAGAGTGATATCCAAATGCACAAACCGGATCACATCATTCTACTGCTTAACATCTTTCATGGCTACGCTTTAATTTCAGGAGGAAAGAAATGCAACATCATACAAGATTTTTCAGGAATGAAATGTTATCTTTTCGTGCAGCTTTATCACTCTATATACTTTTCATACCACGTACACTTTTCATGGCCCAGCCCTCTGAATCCTGATGCTGAATCAGAGAGTCTCCTAGGCTGCAACCAAACCTTAGGCAAATCTCTGGTAGAGAACTCATTACATGTTATCATAACTATCTTTCTTCCCTCATTCTCAATCCCTTAAAAGGAAGAAATTTATTTCATTTTTGGACCACCCCCAACACCTAGTAAAAACTCAACAAGTCTTTGTTAAGTTCATGTCTGATTATAATTGTGAAAATATAAAGTTTTTGGCTCTTCCTAGTATATTCAACGCCTATTCTTTATTGAAAAATATGGCTTAAGGAAACTTGAATTTTGTTGGCAATTCAAATGAATTCAGAAGTTGAATAATCACAACTAAAGAATAATAAAAAGGTCAAAGTGAAAATAAAAAGATCCAATGGTATGATAACCAAATTTATGAATGGCACAAAGTCTTTGAGAATAATTTTATTCTACTCAAAGATGCTTTTAAATAGATTTAATTGGCCTATGCCTCAAAGTGATATTTGACTTTATATTTGAATTTAAAGTGTTAAGAATATAAGATCTGATATGCTCAAAGCAAGAACAGGGACAAATGAAACCTATTTCATCCAGGAACCATTTTACAGTCTTCTAGATTTGTAAAGATCAACTTGCACTTCCAAAGACTTAAATACAACAAAATTTGCCTCCAGTGGCTAGCTGCCCCAGTCAGACAGAGAGAGCAGAAATGCAGTGTATCTGAATTTCAACAGCATTTGTAATTTACATTTCACCTTCCACAGGCATCAACAAACAGAAAGGTCTGAAGCTGGGTCCCAGCTATGATCATATATCATCTCAGCTGTACTTAAAATAACCTCAAGGAATGACATAAAAATATTTTAAAATCTTAACTAGAAATTCACTTTCATGTTAGAAATGGATACCACATTTTAGATTCTGTGTTGAGGGTTGCCAGCCCAACAGCGATTTAGGAATATAACACGTAGAAAACCTAGAGACTCACACTGAAAATGCTAAATGAAATAATAAGACGTATTTGAAAATGGGAAGGAATCCATTGTTTGTTAGGAATCACATTGTATATTGATTTTAAAATTTTAGATGAGGTTTAAATAGCCCAATCAGGCAGAAATTTATAATTATGAATATACTTCAGTGATAAAATAGCTATTAATATAAATGCTTTGACATACAGAATAGTTCAAAACTATTTCTATAGGTAAAGAGATGAGTATAGAATTGAAGGGTAAATTCGAGGAAATCAAGGAAAAAATAAAGTTGCTACATGAGTACATAGGAAGTAGGCTGTCAGAAATTAAAATAAGAGTAGACTGAAGTTGTGGAATCTAATAATAAATGATAGAAATGAACTTATTTACATTACAAAATGGAAACAGACTAACCCAATCTTGAAATCCAATTTATGGTTACCAAAGCGGAAATGTGGAGGGGAAGTGATAAATTAAGAGACTGGGACTAACATATACACACTACTATATATGAAACAGATAACTAACAAGTACCTACTGTATAACACAGTGAACTATACTCAATATTCTATGATGATCTATATGGGAAAAGAATCTGAAAAAGAATGGATATATACATATATATATATGTATAACTGATTCACTTTGCTGTACACCTGAAACTAACACAACATTGTAAATCAACTATACTCCAATAAAATTTTTTTAAAAAAGAAGTTTACATGGCAATAAGGGTGATACAAGTCACATAGAATCGAATGGTAAATTTAAAACAAAACAAAACAAAACCTCGTACCCAATGCAGGGATCTCTTCCCTGAAGATATCTGCATACAGCCAGCCTGTTTTCTTGTATATTTCCAGTGACAGAGTTATTCCTATTTCACATACCCTTCCAACTCCAGCTGGAGAGTTCTAATCTTTAAAAATTTCTTAAGTTGCACAAATCCCCCTCTTCCATGTAACTTCTGCCCATTAAACCTAGGTGTGTCCTAAAAGGAAACAAATGTACTATCTCTTCTATATACAGGCACATAGATCATTCAAAAATAACTATCTTGAGTGTTTTCCTGGAACTTTTTCTTCACACTAAATATCTTTAAAGTTCTTTCATAAATGCTGCATCTGTTTAGTGAGTATATTCTGTGCTCTAGGCACTAAAGAAACAACAGGAAAAAAAATAAGGAAGTTACTGTTCCCTAATAACTTATATTCTAGAATAGGAGAACACTGTATAAAAGAGTGACTAAAGACGCTCTTTAATGCTAGATCAGAACAGAAAGCAGTGGGAGTACAGAAGATAGAGTAACGAAGCCTGACTCAGAGTGAAACAAAAAAGTTTCACGTGAAGGTGAAATTTTAGCTGATGCTTAATTAATGAGTTTTTCTGGCAGACACGACACGAAGTACAAACTCTACAGTGGGAAAGAGTTTGATATGTTCCCAGAACAAAAAGAAAACCATTCTGCAGGAGTCATCAGCATGGAGAATGGTTAAAGACATGGTTGAAGTCATAAGAAAAAGCCAGATCACTGGGTCTTTGGGGGCTGGAGCAAGGAATTTGGCACGTATTCTATGAGGGGTCTGAGTAGGAAAAGGCTGTTCCCTGAAGAGATGAAGATTTTTAAATGACCACTCTGGCAGCTATGTAGAACACAGACTCCAAAAGAATGAGTGGAAGCAGGGAGACCCATTAGAGGATAATGCAGTCATTCAGTTGAACAAGGATGGCAGCTTGGACTAAGGTAGTGGTGGCAAATGCAGTCAGAGAGAAGTAGCTAAATTCAAAAACCTTTTTAGAGGTGGAATTGACAGGACTTGCCAATGGATGAGGAAAGGAAAGTGAAAAACAAAATCAAGATTCTTAGGAATTTGGCTTGAATAATGGTGGTATCTTTTACTGCGATGGGAAAATTGAGGATGGTACAGGTTTAGAGAAAAAAATCAAGAGTTTGCTATTGGATATACTTTGTGTGTGTGTGTGATGCCTATGAGACCCCCAAGTGTGGGTGTCAGGCATTAGAGTTCTCGGGAAAAAGTTTTGGATGCAGATATGAATTCGAATATTTATAGCATCAAACCAGAAAATATCACCTAGGGAAAGGAAAAAGACCAAACCCCAAGTTCTGCTTCCTTTAGTCTTTAGAAATCAGGTAGAAGGAGGCATGAGCCAAAGGGCAGGAGAAGAAGTGGATAGTTAAGTACGAAGAAAACCAGAAGTGTGAAGTGTCACAAAAGACAAGAAAGGAGAGGGTTCCAAGAAGGTAGAAATGATCAGTTGTGTGTGGTCCCAATAGGAGATAAAGAAATGGCCGTTTGGTCTGCTGACATGAGAGTCACTGGCAGTCTTGACTGACTAGGGCAGAGTAAGGGAGTGAGGCCTGCTCACACCCATTTAAAATAGGTGGAACAGACAATGAAGATGAGGAGATGGAGAGAGTGTGGACACCTCTATTCACAAAAATTTGTAAATTCTGTCCTGAAACTAGAGTCTACTCTCTCTATGACCTCCTAATCTACTCCTTTAATTAGACTATCAAGAAAAAAAACCATGCTAAGTTTAACATATTGTCTGGCACACTCGTGTGCTGGATATTCTTTGCCCTTCCAAATTAATTCTGCAGCCTCTCTGTTCTGCTCTGTGCACTGGCTTCAGCCAGGCTCTATTACATTCTGATTTCTAGTGGGATTCAGTCAATGAGAGATGCCAGTAGGGAAGAGAGAGGGTAGAAGGAGACAGAGAGGTCATGGCACTTATTCTCTGTGTTTTGTCTGCTTGTCCAAAGTTTGGTACTAGCTTTCTCCCTGAGGAGAAGCTCCTGAGGCCTCAGCTCCTTCTAAGCTCCTGTACCTATGGCCACCCGCTGGATTCCAGTAACAGTTATTTTTCCTTGTCCTTTCAAGCCTAAGGACGATAACAGCTTCCTGCTCTTGCTAGCCAGTCCCTGGTTTTTCACTATTTTTGATTGGTTCCCTCAGCCCTACCTACTCTTTGTAAACTTCTTCATTAAAATTATTTCAATTGCTCTTTGGAGTGTGTTATGTCTTTCCCACTGGGACCCTGACTAACAGAACTCTGAAAAAGGGTTTGTTGAAAGAATGTGAACTACATTTTTCTTAAAGAGCACATGCTTTATGATCATCGTCAAATATTTCAATCTTTTATGGAATAAGGTAGGGCAGTCAGGAACAGTGGAAAAAAAAAACAGAGAAGAAAGGCAGTGAAAGAGAGAGAGAAGAAGAGGTTACCTTTTTAGCCACTGGAATTTTTACTCTGTTTGCACCTGAGTCAGCTGTCTGAATCCCCAAGTCAATCCTCTTTTGGCACAAAAGCCAGCCTTTCAGAATGCAAGCTCTAACATGTTAAACACATCTCTTTTCTGGCATTCCAGATCCCTTCATTTTAAATAGCCTTAGAATTATTACAGGGGTTATATTCAGATAACACACTAAAGAATAATTTTCTCACATCTCTAGATTGATAATCCAATATCTCTGCCCCCTGTGCCACATGTAAAATTATAATATCAGGTACTTGCTTCCTGACATGGAGGTTTGACCTCAAGACAACTTCTAAGAAAGTTTCCCTGATTTAAATTCTCATTCCATAGCCACTGATCTCAGTCACAAAGATTTTGGAGGAAATAATTTTTTCCTCAAGTTGGTAAGTTAATAAAAGGGAGACATGAACTCTTTTGGATATTTCCTTCAGGAAATGTGAAGAAAAGCACTCGTTTCAGTGAAAAATCATGCTTTGTGGATAAAAGATAACCAATTTTTGTCAGAAAAATAGAGAATTTTTGTTTAAATCTTTTGTGTTGACCTGTAAAGTTCAATCTACATTTCTATGAGAAAAAAAACTCTATACTGAAAAAGGCTAAAACTATTAAAGTCCTTCTATAGTGGACAAGCCACTTTGCCAGTCACAACGAGTTCCCCCTTTCAGATTAACCTATGTTTCACTTCTCAACCTCAACATAAAAGAAATTCGGTTGAATGCCACTGGATTTTTTTTCCCCGAAGCTATCCTTACATGAATAACACTTTACAGCATCACCAAGTTTGGTATGCATGGCCTAGGAAACCTAGTTTTTAAAATAAACTTTGCATAAATAGCTTGGGGAAATAATTTTATCTGCTGTCAAGCTAGGTATTGTTATCTAGCATTCAATGTGATGTCCCTGGGGAGTAAGATTTTATCACAGATGTTCTCAGTTGGTACCAGAAATAGAGCATTTTCATTTGGAAGGCCCAGAATTGGATTTACTGCCTTAGAAATATATACAGACAGATGCATTTGCCAGCACAATGGATTTTCCAAATGATTTCTTAAGAAGTTTTCAGACCTAGTACCCCATTATCCAACTTTTATTTAGACCTTGGGGGATATTCAGAAGACCAGCAGCAAGGCGGCAGGGGTGGTGCTGAAACAAGAAAGGTATGGGAATTTTGCTTTGGTTATGATTAGGCTGCCAGCATTCTGGCCATGGATTGAATGAACTGGCAAAAAGATTTATCAGGAATAAAACAAAAAGATAAGTTGGTTTACCAGGAAGAGTTTTTCTTCTAGAACTCCAGAAATAAGTGACTATATGGGTATATTTAATTTTTCCTACAAAGTAGTTTTATAAATGCCTTAAATTTGTATTTTTAATAAAAAGAAAACTACAAATTAGTAGCATTTTTATCACCTCCACCATCCCAATTGCTTTCAGAATTAATGATTACTAGTTGTGTTAGTTCATTCAGGCTGCTATAACAAAATACCACAGACTAGGTGGCTTATAAACAACAGAAATTTATCTCTTACAGTTCTGGAAGCTGAAAGTCCAAGATCAAGGTGCCAGCATAGCTGAGTGAGGGTCCTCTCCTGGCTTACAGAGTGCCGACATCTCTCTGTAACATCATGTGGTGGAAGGGTCTAGGGAGCTCTGTGGTAACACTTTTATGAAGAATACTAATCCCATTTATGAGGACTCGACCTTTATTTTATGACCTAATAACCTCCCAAAGGCCCCACATACTAATACCATCACTTTTATGGGCTAGGATCTCTCACCAAATGAATTGGGGGCAGTGGGGGAAGACACAAACATTCATTCCATAGCACTGGTTATTCCATGACAGTGGATTAGAAGGGGTATGGGAATCACACAGGTAAAGGGATGAGACACTAAGAAGAAAAAAAATTAACAGCTTATAATTAATAGTGTGTAAATTACTATACAAATATTTCTATACGTTTTTCTTCCACAGCCTCTCCTTCAAATGGTTGCCATGCCCTTGAGATCCACAATATTTATTGGTTAAGACCATGCATTTTAGTCATTCGATTCAGGGTAGTGCTAAACTCATTTAAATAGCAGCTGGCAACTGTCCTTGGAGCTGCTGTCCTTGAAGTCACTGGTTAGAGAAGGCTACAAAAGAAAGCCCTGAAAAATTAATAGAAGCAGACAGTTTCTCAGTGATTATGGTACAATAGTTACAATACTTTTTCTATATTTGAATGAAAGAAACACAATAAGTCAAGGATAAAATATGTTTTGCAGAGTTGTCAAAAAAACGTATGCATGTGTGTATGTGCAGGTACATATATATGAAAATTGAAAAAAAATCATTCCAGAAGTTTGGAATCAAGAGGAAGAGTTACAGGTGATATATAGAACATGGTGGAGTAGAAGGATGTGCTCTCACTCCCTCTTGCGAGAACACCAGAATCACAACTGGCTTCTGGACAATCATCGAAAGGAAGACACTGGAACTCACCAAAAAAGATACCCCACATCCAAAGACAAAGGAGAAGCCACAATGAGATGGTAGGAGGGGCACAATCACGGTAAAATCAAATCCCATAACTGGTGGGTGGGTGACTCACAGACTGGAGAAAACTTATACCACAGAAGTCCACCCACTGGAGTGAAGGTCCTGAGCCCCACGTCAGGCTTCCCAACCTGGGGTTCTGGCAACGGGAGGAGGAATCCCTAGAGAATCAGACTTTGAAGGCTAGTGGGAATTGATTGCAGGACTTCGACAGGACTGGGAGAAACAGAGACTCCACTCTTGGACGGCACACACAAAGTAGTGTGTGCATTGGGACCCAGAGGAAGGAGCAGTGACCCCATAGGAGACTGAAGCAGAACTACCTGCCAGTGTTGGAGGGTCTCCTGCAGAGGCGGAGGGGGTGCTGTGGCTCACGGTGGGGACAAGAACACTGACAGCATAAGTTCTGGGAAGTACTCCTTGGCGTGAGCCCTCCCAGATTCTGTCATTAGCCCCACCAAAGAGCCCAAGTAGGCTCCAGTGTTGGGTTGCCTCAGGCCAAACAACCAACAGGGAGGGAACCCAGCCCCACCCATCAACAGTTAAGCGGACTACAGTTTTACTGAGCTCTGCCCACCAGAGCAACAGTCAGCTCTACCCACCACCAGTCCCTCCCATCAAGCCTCTTAGATAGCCTCATTCACCAGAGGGCAGAGAGCAGAAGCAAGTATAACTATAATCCTGCAGCCTGTGGAACAAAAACCACATTCACAGAAAGATAGACAAGATGAAAAGGCAGAAGGCTATGTACCAGATGAATGAACAAGATAAAACCCCAGAAAACCAACTAAATGAAGTGGAGATAGGCAACCTTCCAGAAAAAGAATTCAAAATAATGATACTGAAGATGATCCAGGCCCTTGGAAAAACAATGGAGGCGAAGATGGAGAGGATGCAAGAAATGTTTAACAAAGACCTAGAAGAATTAAAGAACAAAGCACCAGTCCCTCCCATCAAGCCTCTTAGATAGCCTCATTCACCAGAGGGCAGAGAGCAGAAGCAAGTATAACTATAATCCTGCAGCCTGTGGAACAAAAACCACATTCACAGAAAGATAGACAAGATGAAAAGGCAGAGGGCTATATACCAGATGAATGAACAAGATAAAACCCCAGAAAACCAACTAAATGAAGTGGAGATAGGCAACCTTCCAGAAAAAGAATTCAAAATAATGATACTGAAGATGATCCAGGCCCTTGGAAAAACAATGGAGGCGAAGATGGAGAGGATGCAAGAAATGTTTAACAAAGACCTAGAAGAATTAAAGAACAAA
>NC_041214.2:14513756-14514689 GCF_002837175.3 Physeter macrocephalus
TATATGCTGTCTACAAGAGACCCACTTCAGACCTAGGGACACATACAGACTGAAAGTGAGGGGATGGGAAAAGATATTCCATGCAAATGGAAATCAAAAGAAAGCTGGAGTAGCTATACTCATATCAGATAAAACAGACTTTAAAATAATGTTACAAGAGACAAGGAAGGACACTACATAATGATAAAGGGATCAATCCAAGAAGAAGATATAACAATTACGAATATATATGCACCCAACATAGACGCACCTCAAAACATAAGGCAAATGCTAACAGCTATAAAAGAGGAAATCGACAGTAACACAACAATAGTGAGGGACTTTAACACCTCACTTAAACCAGTGGACAGATCATCCAAAATAAAAATAAATAAGGAAACAGAAGCTTTAAATGACACAACAGACCAGATAGATTTAATTGGTATTTATAGGACATCCCATCCAAAATCAGCAGATTACACTTTCTTCTCAAGTGCGCATGGAACATTCTCCAAGATAGATCACATCTTGGGTCACAAATCAAGCCTCAGTAAATTTAAGAAAATTGAAATCATATCAAGCATCTTTTCTGACCACAACACTATGAGATTAGAAATGAATTACAGGGGAAAAAACATAAAAAACACAAACACATGGAGGCTAAACAATACGTTACTAAATAACCAAGCAATCACTGAAGAAATCAAAGAGGAAATCAAAAAATACCTACAGAGAAATGACAATGAAAACACGATGATCCAAAACCTATGGGATGCAGCAAAAAGCAGTTCTAAGACGGAAGTTCATAGCTATACAAGCCTACCTCAAGAAACAAGAAAAATCTCAAGTAAACAATTTACCCTTACACCTAAAGGAACAAGAGAAAGAGGAACAAACAAAACCCAAAGTTAGCAGAAGGAGAGAAATCATAAAGATCAGAGCAGAAATAAATGA
>NC_041214.2:14515167-14516586 GCF_002837175.3 Physeter macrocephalus
TGAAATTGAAACTGTGATTAAAAATCTTACAACAAACAAAAGTCCAGGACCAGATGGCTTCACAGGTGAATTCTATCAAACATTTAGAGAAAAGAGCTAACACCCATCCTTCTCAAACTCTTCCAAAAAATTGCAGAGGAAGGAACACTCCCAAACTCATTCTATGAGGCCACCATCACCGTGATACCAAAACCAGACAAAGATACTAGAGAAAAAGAAAATTACAGACCAATATCTCTGATGAATATAGATGTAAAAATCATGAACAAAAAATTGGCAAACAGAATCCAACAACACATTAAAAGGATCATACACCATGATGATCCAACAACACATCAAAAGGATCATACACCATGATGATCATAAATCCCACAGTTAAGTGGGATTTATCCCAGGGATGCAAGGATTCTTCAATATACGCAAATCAATCAATGTGATACACCATATTAACAAATTGAAGAAGAAATACCATATGATCATCTCAATAGATGCAAAAAAGCTTTTGACAAAATTCAACACCCATTTATGATAAAAACTCTCCAGAAAGTGGGCATAGAGGGAACCTACCTCAACATAATAAAGGCCATATACGACAAACCCACAGCAAACATCATTCTCAATGGTGAAAAACTGAAAGCATTTCCTCTAAGATCAGGAACAAGACAAGGATGTCCACTCTCACCAGTATTATTCAACATCGTTTTGGAAGTCCTAGACACAGCAATCAGAGAAGAAAAACAAATGAAAGGAATACAAATTGGAAAAGAAGAAGTAAAACTGTCACTGTTTGCAGATGACATGATACTATACACAGAGATTCCTAAAGATGCCACCAGAAAACTACTAGAGCTAATCAATGAATTTGGTAAAGTTGCAGGATACAAAATTAATGCACAGAAATCTCTTGCATTCCTATACACTAATGATGAAAAATCTGAAAGCGAAATTATGGAAACCCTCCCATTACCACTGCAATAAAGAGAATAAAATATCTAGGAATAAACCTACCTAGGGAGACAAAAGACCTGTATGCAGAAAACTATAAGACACTGATGAAAGAATTTAAAGATGATACCAACAGATGGAGAGATATACCATGTTCTTGGATGGGAAGAATCAACATTGTGAAAATGACTCTACTACCCAAAGCAATCTACAGATTCAATGCAATCGCTATCAAATTATCAATGGCATTTTTTACGGAACTAGAACAAATCACCTTAAAATTTGTATGAGACACAAAAGACCCCGAAGAGCCAAAGCAGTCTTGAGGGGAAAAAAGGGAGCTGGAGGAATCAGACTCCCTGACTTCAGACTATACTATAAAGCTCCAGTAATCAAGACAATATGGTACTGGCACAAAAACAGAGATATAGATCAATGGAACAGGATAGAAAGCCCAGAGATAAACCCATGCAC
>NC_041214.2:14517276-14554047 GCF_002837175.3 Physeter macrocephalus
TATACAATGGAATATTACTCAGCCATAAAAAGGAATGAAATTGAGTCATTTATTGAGACGTGGATGGATCTAGAGACTGTCATACAGAGTGAAGTAAGTCAGAAAGAGAAAAACAAATATCGTATATTAACGCATATATGTGGAACCTAGAAAAATGGTACAGATGAACCAGTTTGCAGGGCAGAATTTGAGACACAGATGTAGAGAACAGACGTATGGGCACCAAGGGGGGAAAACTGCGGTGGGGTGTGGATGGTGGTGTGCTGAATTGGGAGATTGGGATTGACATGTATACACTGATATGTATAAAATTGATGACTAATAAGAACCTGCTGTATAAACAAACAAACAAAACAACTAATAGTAAAGTTTCTTTGGGTTATTTGTATGGAAATATGTTAATACAAATGTTTCAGACATTAAAAAAAAAGAGGAAGAGTTACAGTGGGACATTGCTGAGAGATTTAAATAAATTCTATTATATAATGTCTTGCTAAATGGGGCTTCAGACCCTATTTTAATCATTAACTGATGTTTAAAATGTGAATCATCTCTAATTCTCTCCTAAACTAATTTACAAAAGGATAAATTCCTGAATTATGTTCCACTTATTTTCCTCCTTTACTTTGTATAGCCAGTCTCTATCTGAGTACTATTGCTTCTACAGACAGAGCGTTTTCCAAATCCATCAACTTTTCTGCATAACTCACAGGCCTCTGCCTGAGTTGAAACTTTTATCACAGAACCAAAGATTCTTAAAATTTCAAGGACATGAAATGGCATCTAAATCAACGCAGGATATAAATTCCCTCTATACTAGAGTATCCCTGACTGACAGCCACTCTGTCTCAGCAGAAACAATTGCAACAAAGGGGCGAGGGAGCAAGATTTAGTTCATGGGCAGCCTACATTGCATGCTAACTGAATGACTATGACATAATCACTTGACTATTTATTTGTCAAATAAAAATAAAAACATTATCCATTTATATAAACCCTTGTGTAAAACTTTTTATAACCTCTGAAAAATCTATAAAATGTGCTATCATAATTTAATTCATTCTTTATTATTTTACCATTCAGCCTACTCCACTTCTATTCATCTCTGGTTATTAGAAGTCTCCCTTCCTCCCTTAGAAATGGCCAAAGATGGTTTCACAAAGCTCCACCTAGAATGACAGAACAGTCTACTGGTATGGTTGCCCCTGAATGTCATGAGTAACAGATGGATGGCCATGTCAGTAAGATCAGGCATAGCTACAGTATCAGTAAGGAACAATGCCTATTAGATAATAACAAGCTGTTAACTTATTTCAGAATCTTGATGGAACATTACTGATTGTGCCAATATAATCTCTTAGTTCCTGATTTCTTCCAGCCAAGGCCTGTACCTCTTAAGATTAAATATACACGTTTGAGGTATGGTATAATAAAACTGCTGCTTTAAAAGAGGCCCAGACAGCTAAATACTGGACTGCTCTGTTGAAGGCTGCTCAAACTCTGCAATATTACATTTTTCATAATGTTAGGACCCACATATGGTAGACACTTCTTTCTAATTTCATATCCTTTATCTGCTGCCATAAACTGGTTTGGGAGACCTTCACTGGCAGATTGGTGGCAATTATTTTACCCCGAACTTTTAAATCCTGGCATTCCAATTAGCTGCATGCATACACACCTCCTTCCATAAGGCCTACCCATTCTCCATCTCTATGTTCAACTCTCCCTGCAACCCACACTAGGATTTTCACCCCTGTCACAGCACAGACATTCTGTTTTACACCATGGTAAGCCATTTTCTTTCCTATCTTTCCTAATGAGTCATAAGCTCCTTAGATGGCTGATAATATGATGAATGAATGAGGTAAACAACAAAGGAATCATTTAACAAATGCAATAGAAAGAATACTTCTGTTTTTCCCTCAGCTGTTTTATATTTTTAATAATTTCTGTGTCTTCCAAATCGAATATTCCTGATCCTGATTGATCAATCAAGAAATCTAAATTGATTTATTGTCATTTAAATTTCATTTTAATATACTATTTCAGTACAACTTCAAACTCAGAAAAAGCCTAAGGGTATAGATGTGTTGTGTGAGGAAGCATTCAAGATGCTCACAGTTAGAAAGTGACCTTTGTTTCTAGAAATGGCTGGTTGTTGAAGAGAGATATACCAGGGCCACATTTATCAGTCAAAGGTTATAAAAAAAACCATAGGATAAATATAATGAATAGGCCTGGACTATCTAATTTAATTAAAGATTTTGAGGAAAAAAATTCATATTTATAACCAAATAAATATGGAGATTGTAGGTTTATATACAATGTAATAAAGTAAACATGTATAATAGAAAGGAATTTTCACATTTTAAAAATAAGAAATATAAAAATATTGCAATTTTCAGCCTAAGCTTCCAGCCCCTAGGGACTTTTGTTCATTCTTCTGTATTTCTAGAACATTGGTAGAAAACTGTAATCCATAAAGGGAATGAAAATAGTTGTAAGAGCCAATGGAAGACAAGTAATTGATACATCCAAGTAAGCTGATATAGTATATGATTACACAAAAGATGATCTTACTTCTCTTTTTAATCTGCTTGTTGTCCCTCCTGAATATAAACCTGGGATTGATTTTTTCTATAGATATGATTTCCCTCACTATAATACAGGCACTGACCAGGCAGTGAAAGTACAGAGATAAATGTGACAGGGCTTCTTGCCTGGAGGAGCTTTCTGACTAGTCAATGGTGATGGGCATGCATCCAAGTGGCACAGGGGTTATGATGCAGTGAGGCCCAAGAAAGAGGGCAGTCAGAACAGTCTTCCTGAAGCAAATATCCATGCATTATACTTTGGGATTTCAAAATTGAGCAAATCGTGGAAAACATCAATTCTAAAGTAAGCCCCAGAGAAATCTTTTCTGAGTTCCCAACACTTTCTGTGAATAAATATTCAATAGTTGATCTGTTGCAGATAGGATTCTGTAAATAAATTCAGACATGACCTTCATTGGCTATGTGCTGTGGCAGGAGTAACGAAGCTCCTACAACCACCGAGAGCCCCTGGGTTCCATTATAGCAGCAACACTGGCTTCTTAGAAAAGCCACAGACCACTGGCAGAAGGGATTTGAAATACTTTAATATTTCTTTTGAAGCCATGGCAACCATGAAACAATTGTAGAAATAGAAGGTTTGATTTCTTGACATATTTTTTTTAGTGTCTGGTATTCTGAATTTGCACATATGAAAAACTCTTAAAAAATTTATTATGTTGAAAGGTAAAGATAACATTATACTTAATTTTATTCCATACCTTTATATAAGCCATGAATAAGACAAATCACCACATTAATGAATAGATTTTTACCTCTCTGAAAATAATACTGGATCTTTCAGTCCTTGATTTTTACAGACTGTGGCCAATGGCCTCAAAACAGCTCCATGAGTTTACTGAAAAACATTTTTCAGGATTCACTAATCTATTTAGAAGCAGCAGTATTATGCTTTCATGACTGAAACTAAAAAATGAAATAAATTTCCTTTCTGTACATCTTTTCTCTAGGATTTAATAACTTACTGCTTAATATTAGTTCAGTGACCTTTGTCTTATTTATTCACATCTGAAGGAGAATAAGAGTAAATTCTTAAACAGAATAACAAGACAGAATTCATTTACCTTTAAAAAAAGAAAAGGGGGCTTCCCTGGTGGCGCAGTGGTTGCGCGTCCGCCTGCCGATGCAGGGGAACCGGGTTCGCGCCCCGGTCTGGGAAGATCCCACATGCCGCGGAGCGGCTGGGCCTCTGTGCTCCGCAACGGGAGAGGCCGCAACAGAGAGAGGCCCGCATACCACAAAAAAAAAAATAAATAAAAATAAAAAAAGAAAAGGGAAAAAAACACATATTTGTCTTTATGCTTTTTATCAACAGCCAAAATGTATGCATGTCATCTAGCTCCATAATGGAATTATATATTGTTCAGAGCACTATGTACAAAGATTTTATTATAATTAATGATTTTGACATCACAATGATTAATGTATTATTACTGGAAAATCAATTGCTTGAAATAAGTTTAGAAAATGATTCAGTTGAAACATGATTGAGGCTGCATCTAAATAAAATGTCTAAGTACTAGTGAAGCATCAATCATGACTTTTAACTCAAAATGTATTGTTTTACATTTCCCACATACTCTCTAACAACAAGATCAGCTCTAAAAATGAGTGAGTGGAGGACTTGCCTGGTGGCGCAGTGGTTGAGAGTCGCCTGCCTATGCAGGGGACACGGGTTTGTGCCCCGGTCTGGGAGGATCCCACATGCCGCGGAGCGGCTGGGCCCGTGAGCCATGGCCGCTGAGCCTGCGCGTCCGGAGCCTGTGCTCCGCGACGGGGAGAGGCCACAACAGTGAGAGGCCCACGTACCGCAAAAAATAAATAAATAAGTAAATAATAATTTAAAAAAAACGAGTGAGTGGAAGTTCTATCTCTATACCTAGTACTGCCAAACACTGAGAAATTTACATTTTAATACTAACACGTTCATGAAGAATCACTGACAAATCTGGGCTTTTGCATTTTCTGATTTCATTGGAAGCACCAGCCACTGGGACACTGTTTTCCATAGACTGGTCAAAGCACCTGCTTATAACACCGAAGGTTTTATTTTGTGTTTTTTTCATTATTATATAGTGACCAGTTTTGTTGCTCTGTTCCCTCATTACAACTTAAACATGACCAATAATATCTATATGTATGCTGTTGGTCATAAACTAAATCTATGACAAAGCCTTAAAGAAAATCAACTCAAGACAGATGCCCTCCTGATTAGAGGCTCCTATATCATGAATTCCTGGCAAGGAGGAAAACTGTTGCCTTTTTCGTTGAATCCCCAGTGTCTGGCACATAGTTTTGATAAACAGATGTTTGTAGAATAAAACTTAACCATTGGTTACCCATATCAACATAAAATATGAAGAATATCCTGAGTTCTGAAGTTAATGTTACTGCTACCTGCCCTTCCTCTGAATTTCTATAGCACTTGTCTAGAAAACACATATGAAACTTTGCACTGCCTTAAATTAGATACTTTTTTCTTTTTTTTCTTCTCTTTCTTTTTAAATCTGATCTATGCCATCTGTTTAAAGAGACTCTAAACACCTGGAGAATAGGAGCTCTGTCATATGTTTCTTTATAATCCCAAACATTCTTATAAAGCACAAACTTCAAGAAACAAACTCAGACTGAAACATAAAGTTCTACTTTCTTCCCAAAGTATACTTATTCTCTTATAATCTTATAGTTTTATTAATGAATTTGAACACTTAAAATAAGGGCAATTTATTAACTAAATCTACTGAATTCACATGAATATCAAGATAAGATTAATCAGGGTCTTATGATTTTAAATCTATTTGGAGATAGAAAGATCATTTTCAAGAGGAAATTCTTGGAGCATAGTGACCTAAATAGAGTTCCTTCCCCCTCCACTCTCAACGTTAAGCTATGTCTTTCTGGCCAAATACCTCCTTGGATCTACAGGTTTAAGTGAGACTTTGAGCTCACTCTGCATAAGGAAATACTGTGGGACTTAATCCAAGTGTCAGGCCAAGGACAAAGAATGGAAAGCGACAGGTACTGGGAAGCTTTTGCCACTTAGAGTTCCAAAGGCAAAGTTGCCATGAGCCCCTTAAGACTGTGGTGGGTGTTCCTGACCTTAGAAAGACCAATAAGGAGTTAATAGGAGAACTGAATTTTTCTTGCACTTGAGGTTTGGAGGAAAACAACAATCAAAGAGGCTCTGCCAGGTCCCTCAATAGGCAACTGACAGCCTGCCTACCCCTGAAATGGAGGACCACAGTGATGGAAACGAATCAGCCACGTCCCACCACCTCTGGAATCCCACAGTTTAAAATATCCGCACAGCAAGACCTGAGCTGTAGTAAGCCAACAAAGAAAAATTTCATCTAAAAGAGGCCATCAGCCAAAAGAATCACTTAACAAGTTCCCAATGAAACAGAACTGCTGGAGGAGACAAAGTAACCCTGAATTAAAAAGTAATAATAAGAGCACCAAAAGAGATTCCAAAATTTGAGTACTTCTCACTACCTCCACCACAATTACCATATTCTATGCCACCATCCTCTCTTGTCAGTGTTATTGCAATACCTCCTATTGTTCTCCTTATTGTCTCTTCTTCACACAGAAGCCAGATTTTTTATTGAATAAGCAAGTCAGAGAGGAGGCATTGTGGAAGATTTTGGCCGCACAGGCTTGGTTTATGAATCTCCCAAGACCCCTCATAAAAACAGAGAGAGCAACTAGGAAAGCAAAAACAAAGACCTACAGATAATGTATATAATAAAACTAGATGACAAGATATCCACAAATCACAAAGTATAGGGAGGTGATAAAAACCACTGAAATTCATGTGGTATCAGCATTTATGTGGGAAGAAGTGGAGAGAAAGCACATAGGCTTCTGTTAGCCCTGAGCAGGGAAGCCCTAAAATCATGAATAAGTACCCTCTACGAAGTGCAAGGGACCAATCTAAGAGTTACAGTGGAAACTTTTTAAATTCACAGTGAGTTAAGAAAACTACAATGGACTGTACTATAATGGTGCCAGAACAGTCTGGGCCTTATAAACACTTGATACTGACAAATCAAAATTTCTTTTCAATAGAAAACCCTACACTATAGAAAAATGCTTTTAGTAGGATACAAATTGAACTGGACAGGTAAAAATGGACAAAGAGACAAGACAGGGAAATATGGACAAAGAAAGAGATCCATACAACTGTAGGAGGGACACAAAGGAGGTAGAGCTCTGAAAATATGAGGGCATATTTCAATCACTTTGCAAAAATGACAGAAGAAATATTTTAACAAGGGGTCAGAAAACTATAGCCCAGTTGGTGAATGTATCCTGTGGACTGTTTTTTCTATGGTCCCACAAGGTAGGAGTGGGAAGAAGAAGGAGGAGGAGGGGGAGAAGAAGAAGAAGAAGAAGAAGAAGAAGAAAAAGAAGAGGAAGAAGAAGAAGGGGGTGAGGAGAAGGAGAGGGAGGAGAAGGAGGAGGAGACAAAGGCCTTATGTAGCTAGCAAAGCATAACATATTTACTATGTGGGCCTTTATATAAAACTTTTGCCAACCCCTGCTCTACCAGAATGGAGCTATAAATGCTATGTTCACTACTCTTCCTCCTAAAAGTAGATGAAAGATAAGCAATATGAAAGAATCAAGGCAAAGCAGTTTTGAGGGAAAAAAAGAATAAGGGACAGAATAATGTTTCTACATACATACCCACAAAACAGATGAAAACTGTAAGTAAACTTATAGCCTAATATTTCAAAATGAGAATAAAGAATTTTTTTTAAAAATTATCAAAATTATAAAAGAAAACTATAGATTAGAATTTTTTTAGTCAAAAATAAAGTGATTAGAGAAAGGAAAAATTTGAAAAGAGAGGTGACAGACTCTGGGAAGAATTAGAAATGAACCAAAAACTATTTCATAAATGAAGACTAAGGATGAACACAAGAGTGAATAAATACAACATACTAACGCATCAGAGAGTTATTTAAGAATTATTACAGAAAGAGAAGGTACAAGCCATATATATATATATATATATATATATATATATATATATATATATATCACACAGTGAAAATTCTAATATCACTGTAATTGGAGTCCCAGAAAGAAATAGTGCAGAGATAAGTTTTGAAGGTACAATGATTTTACTGCTTTTGTCTTTTGCTTGTCTCTAAAACTTTTGATCTTGTTATCAAATCTGAATGAAAGCCTTGCTGGGTAGAGTATTCTTGGTTGTAGGTTTCAGAGACAAGCAAAAGCAAAAAGAGTTCAGAACTACCAAATGAGCTTTACAAGAGATGTTCAAGGGACTTCTCAAAGTGAAAAACAAAAGGCCAGAACTATAAACATGAAAATTATGAAAGGAAAAATCTCACTGGTGAAAGCAAATACACAGTTAAGGTAGTAAATCAACCATGTACAAAGCTAGTGGAAAAGTTAAAAGACAAAAGTAGTAAAATCATTTATATCTGCTATAAGCAGTTAAGAGATACACAAAACAAAAATGTAAAATATGATGTCAAAAACAGTAATCATGGGAGAAGGGAATAAAAATGCAGGGAAATTAAGTAATCAGCAACTTAAAATAAGCACAACTATATATAGATTGCTATTTATAAACCTCATGGTAACCACAAACAAAAATCTGTAATAGATACACACACTAAAAAGAGAAAAGAATCTATACATAACACTAAAGATAGTCATCAAATCATGAGGGAAGAGAAAAAAAGAAGAAAGGAACCAAAACAAACTACAAAAACAACCCTAAATCAATTAAAATGGCAATAAGTACATACATATCAATACTTAAATATATATGGACTAAATGCTCCAATCAAAACACACAGAATAAATGAAAGGATTAAAAAAAAATCCACAGATATGTTACCTACAAGATTCACATCAAATCTAAAGATAAACAGAGACTGAAAGTGAGGGCATGGAAAAAGGTATTCCATGCAAATGGAAATCAAAAGAAAGCTGGAATAGCAATATTTACATCAAACAAAATAGACTTTAAATCAAAGATTATAATAAGAGCCAAAGAAGGACATTACATATGATAGAGGGATCAACTCAAGATGTAACAATTGTAAATACATAGGCACCCAACATAGGAGCACCTAAATACAAAGCAAATATTAACATATATAAAGGAACATAAATTGACAGTAACACAATAATAGTAGGAGGACTTTAACACCCTACTTATATCAATGGACAGATCACCCAGACAGAAAATCAATAATGAAACACTGTCATTAAATGACACATTAGAGCAGATGGACTTAATAGATATATATATATAGAACATTCCGTCCAAAAGCATGTGGAACATTCTCCCAGATAGATCACATGCTAGAACACAAAACAAATCTCAGTTAATTTAAGAAAGCTTAAATCATATCAAGCATCTTTTCTGACCACAATGCTATGAGACTAGAAATCAACTACAAGAAAAAACTGCAACACTCATAAACATATGGAGGCTAAAAAATATGCTATTAAATAGCTAATGGATCACTGAAGAAATCAAAAAATACCTGGAGGCCTTCCCTAGTGGCGCAGTGGTTGAGAGTCCGCCTGCCGATGCAGGGGACACGGGTTCGTGCCCCGGTCTGGGAAGATCCCACATGCCGCGGAGCGGCTGGGCCCGTGAGCCATGGCCGCTAAGGCTGCACGTCCGGAGCCTGTGCTCCGCAACAGGAGAGGTCACAACAGTGAGAGGCCCATGTACTGCAAAAAAAAAAAAAAAAATTTCCCAGTTTCATTCTCATTATCCAGAAAGGGTTCACATGCACAGTTGAACCAACCATCATCAAGAGGAATAGAGTTACTTATAACTTTGAGACATAGGAGGAAAAGTAGACACACAAATAAAACTGGGTTTTACCAGCAAGGAAGAAAGGAGGAATGGCTATGGGAATGCCACCATGCATGTGTACCAGAGCAGTGATGACTTCCCTCAAACAGACTATGGTGAGTGTTAGGGGAATTCAATCTAGAAAGGAGACTTTGACTAAGGTTCTCCTAGAACAAGCATGGATTTACTGAGGGCAGGTAGTAAGGTAGATACAATTGTAAGGTCAGAAGACATAGAGCCCTTAATGCAAGTCTGAAGCTCAGTGACCAGAATACAAATCTTGGGAAAATTGGTGAAAACATACACAGTACCACTTTTCCAGGAACTGAATTTAGGTTGTAAATGCATGAACACAAATCAGAGTAAAGTGACTGGAATTACAGTATGGGAAAGAAATTTTGTCACAGAAAAAAGGCAAGTCCATCTCCTTGGGATGTTATGCAGGAAGGAATGGGTTAACAACTGGCGTATCCTCCCTCCCAGCCACAAGCACACTTAAGTAAAGCTTGACCCTTAATCAAACTTTTTTCAATACCAACTGCAGCAATGTGTCCATTGGAAACAGATGTCCTTGAGCATATTGAACCTGGTTGTCAGGACTGTTTACTGTATAGCTTGGTAAATTATGGACCACAGCTAAGCTATAAATGAAAGCTAAATCTACATCCCTCTGGGTGCTAGAGAACTGACAAAGTATTTAAGTTGAAAAGATTCAAGACCTTGAAGCTGTCCTGTGTTGATGCAACCCAAACACACACCAGTTGTCATCCCTAATGGCCAAAACATCCCACGTGGTAACTAGGATAGTGAAGCTGCAACTGGGAATCTGCAGCCTCCATGATACTATTTTATGCATGATCCCGTGCTCCCTGTACTCTATACTTTCTTAAAATTATAAGCTTTGTGCTGAATAAGCCTATTCTGTTTTATGAGTTTGAATAATCTAAAACTGATACCCACTCTGGTGGTCTTATAGACAGGTAATATGAATAAAATGGCCATGAATAAAGTCTTGGTACTGAGCAACTACTAAGCAGGCGTTATTTGATGTACACCTAACTAGTAACAGCATTGGTTCCATGGTCTTGGGTGAGAATGAGTCTCAAGATGAATGGACAAAGTTTAAATGTCCCAGATTTAGCAGTTAAAGAGTGCATTGACAAGGTGTTGTTGACAAAGAAATAATTAGAAAACTTCAATTCTATTCATATGTTTATACCTTAGTGAATTAACACTATAGTGAATGAAAAGAGTCCTTCTGAGAGAAGCACCATTAGAATGTGAAACTGATAATGTACCATTCTGGAGAAGGTACAGAAAAGTGCCTTTCACCTTAAGTTTCGCAATTAGATAGCTGTTTACTTCAAATCTTTCAAATTTTTTCTAACGGCATTGGCAATCATTTACTGACCCAGATGAACCCTACATTAACTAGATGAGTTGGAATATGCTGTTTTAGTTCATAAAAAAGTTAAAAGTAGAACTACCATATCATCCAGCAATTCTACTTCTGGGTATATACCCAAAAGAACTGAAAACAGACTCAAAGAAATATTTATACAACTATTTTCATAGCACCATTATTCACGATGGCCAAAATGTACAAGCAACCCAAGTGTCCACTGATGGATGATGACGATAGATAAACAAATGTGATATACACATGCAATATATTATTTGGCATTAAAAAGGAAGAAAATTCTGACAGATGCTACAACATGGATGATTCTCAAGGACATTATGCTAAGTGAAATAAAACAGACAAATACAAATACTGTATGACTTCACTTATAGAAGGTATCTAGAGTAGTCAAATTCATAGATTACAAAGTAGTATGGTGGTGGCCAGGGGCTGAGGTTAGTGGGAATGGACTCTTTTGCAAGATGAAAACGGTTCTGGAGACAGAGGGTGGTGATGGTTACACACATGAATGTACTTAACGACACTAAAACATATACTTAAAATGTTCAAGATGGTAATTTTTATGTTTTGTGTATTTTACCACAACTTAATTTTTTAATGGAAAAAATGCTGTCTTAATACTCATCATCTACTCGACGTTCCCATCAAATTAAACAGTTAGGCACTTTAATAAAGAGAAAAGAAATGAGAAGAGAGGAAAAGGGGAGGAGAGGGGGGTGGGAGGAAACAGAGGAAAGCAGAGAGGAGATGAGCAGGGGAGGGGAGGGTCCTTGCTTGGCCTGTACACAGGCGGTTATGAGTCAGTTCAGTATGCTAGATACCCTGGAGGAGAATTCCACAACACCCAGGAGTCACAGAAGCTCCTTCACTCCTTCAGTGGATGCAATTTATACCAATTTATATGCACCCAAATAAGTGTCTGAATGCCTGGATTATATTAAACTACTCTCACAACATGATTGAGTGGCATAAAAAGAAACCGCAGATTGACGATGACACTAACAACGCAAGCCCAGGACAGAAACAATGATGGAGCTGAAACTTCCCAATTCTAGCGTGAGTTATTATGTCATCAGTAACATAAGACATAAAAAGTAAACAAATATTTAATCATATCTGACAAGAAGTATGCCAGTCTCAAAAACTATAAAAAATACTGCTTAGAATACAAATTTTTGTCCACTATACTTGAAGATGAACATGAATCTAAGAATATGCTGTTGTTTGAGACATTAACTAATAATTGGTATATTTATACAAAACATATGTTTTTAGTAAGTGCATACATGCGGGTGCAAACTCAAATTTTTTTTTTTTTTTTTTTTGGCAGTATGCGGGCCTCTCACCGCTGTGGCCTCTCCCGTTGCGGAGCACAGGCTCCGGACGCGCAGGCTCAGCGGCCATGGCTCACGGGCCCAGCCGCTCCGCGGCATGTGGGATCTTCCCGGACCGGGGCACGAACCCGTGTCCCCTGCATCGGCAGGCGGACTCTCAACCACTGCGCCACCAGGGAAGCCCCAAACTCAAATTTTGAATGAAGGAGTAAGCCATCAAAATAATATGGAGGGCTTCCCTGGTGGCGCAGTGGTTAAGAATCCACCTGTCAATGCAGGAGACACCGGTTCAAGCCCCGGTCCGGGAAGATCCCGCATGCTTCAGAGCAACTAAGCCTGGGTGCCACAACTACTGAGCCTGCTCTCTAGAGCCCACTAGCCACAACTACTGAAGCCCGTGAGCCTAGAGCCCGCGCTCCACAAGAGAAGCCACCGCAATAAGAAGCCTGCGCACCACAACAAAGAGTAGCCCCCGCTCGCCGCAACCAGAGAAAAGCCCGCGCGCACCAACGAAAACCCAATGCAGCCAAAAATTAATTAATTTTTACAGAGCAGAAACCAAAATTTTAAATTATAATAATAATATGGAGACTACTGCTTCGGGCAAATGGGCTGATAAATTATAGATCATATTCAGGTTTGTTAGAAATCTTAGTTATATCCATTTTAATAAATCTAGTAAATCTAGATTTCTATACCATTTAATATCAAGTAGTACACAACTTATGATAGTAAATAAAAGCCTGGTTGACTATAGTTTTATTAGTTTAATTTCTTAATTGGTCCATTGCACTTATTTATAATCTCTGAAATTTTCTAATGAAAATTAGAAACTTCTGTTTCTATTATGAAGTTACATAAATGATTCATGGAAATGTTAAAATCATACTGATAGTATAAGAATTTCAATACAAGTCATATGATCAACTTCCTAAATTTAAATCAGTTTTTTGTGAAAGCACATTTAAATATATAATATGCCCATGCATTATTGGTTCCTAAATATCAATATTCCCGCCTCATAGTAGAAAAATTACTTACATAGCTTAGGAATAAAATTATATTGTATACTCAGAGCCATTTGAGTTAATTTATATGAGTTTTTGGCTTGGAAATATACTCATATAGGCCTAAATTTTTAAAATATATTATGGGTTTAATATCAAGAGGTTTTAATCTTATGTCACAAAATATTTGATAGTTCTGTGAAAACTGTTGTGATAAAGAGAAATTATACTAGTCACCAGTATTAGAGTAAGAAAATTCAAGTAGATATATTTATTACTATAATGTTACTATAGAATCATTGTTATTTGATATGTAGAGGAAATAAAATGTGAAATATTCCCCTGGAGGCAAAAATATTCAATCATATTTCATATAAGAATGAGGCAAAATAAATTAAACATCTACCTCTAAATATTTCATATTTATCCAAAGAATTTGCAAACTCTTTGTGAATAAACCTAAGATGGAATACTTATCAAAAAAAAAGTGATCTCGGGGCTTCCCTGGTGGCGCAGTGGTTGAGAGTCCGCCTGCCGATGCAGGGGACGCGGGTTCGTGCCCCGGTCCGGGAGGATCCCACATGCCGCGGAGCGGCTGGGCCCGTGAGCCATGGCCGCTGAGCCTGTGCGTCCGGAGCCTATGCTCCGCAGCGGGAGGGGCCACAACAGTGAGAGGCCCGCGTACCACCAAAAAAAAAAAAAAAAAAAAAAAAAGTGATCTCAGTATTGAATGTACCCCCCCAAAATATAATTCTTTCTTGCTTAGCCTAAAACTCTGAAGGCATTAAGTAAAGGTATTTCTGTAGTTATTCAAAAAGATGTGCGACTACTAAAAGAAGTGATAATGATAATGAGTACTGGCTCTGAATAAATGTGTTAACAATCCTTTTTCCCTTAAAAAAAGAAAAAATGGAATTCTTTCAAAGCACAATGTATCATCAGGATTCATATATACTATAAATGCAAATTTGCCTTATTCCCAAAAAGGTTTTAAACAAATACCTCTAAAATGCTTTAGAATAAGTGCTTTTAAAGATCATCTTTGTTAAATATTTGATGTACTAGTTAAGGCAACACTAGAAACAATAATAACTAAACCCCAAAGTGCCTAATGACTCAAATCTTAGTTTGTTTCTTACTGTAGCAGTCTAGGTCTAATCAGGAGAGAAAAACCACACGGTGATGTGAACATGGAAAGCTTAATATAAAGAATTATTAACTATAACAGAGGATTGGAGTAACAAGAGATTGTCTAATAAGAAGTAAAAAGAACACTAAAGAATATACGACTGGTAGATATAAGGAGCAGCCACTGATTTTAGGACTGAGATAGGGCACCAAAAGAAGAGGCTCCTTCTCCTATGACTAAGACCTTGACCTCACTGGAGATGGCATGGTCATGCCTCATTGAATGGCAGAGAAGTCACTATGGTACGGTGACAGCAGAACTCTGCAGAAATCTTCCATCTAGGGTGCCGGAAAAAGCTATTCATGGGGAGATGTCTCCCCAGAAGCACTCCACTCTAAAACCACCAGGGGAAGCTGCCGGCAGCTGGGTGCTGCTGACCACCATGCACCAGAAGGAGACAGAAGATGGAGAAGCTGCAAGTGCACAGGAGCCTGCTGAATGAGCACACATTGGAACCAGAAAGCACGGCCCTTTCCTCATTCAATGTCTCTCCATCATCTACTTGCAAAGCCTCAATGGTTGGTGGCAATGGAAAAATAGATAAGGGGCCCAAATCCATTTTCATAGAGTAATACAGAAACGTGAATTTGGAGGTGAGAGGCAACCAATATCCATTACACTTGTTCAGGTCAAGTTCACATGGCTGTCCTGATTTGTGTGCAGTGTGCCTCTAACTGGTGATATGAAGGCTCTGGCTTTTTCTTCCTTGTGGTTTTTCCATCTTCTACATGCAGTGTTCAATGTCACAGCACTTGGTTATATCAAATTAGTAAAAGGGGAAAGAGCATGTAGAATTTCATAAGAAAGTTTTCTAAGGGCAAGGTCTGGACGTGGCACATACTTTCAGCTTACATTCCATTGGCGAGAACTCATTCATATGGTCTGAGTTAGGTCACACCTAACTGCAAGACAGACTAGAAAATGTAGTTGACGTGGTGTGCAGGACAAAGAAGAAATGGTTTTGGTGACCAGCTAGTCAGTCTCTATTACAGATTCTTTTAATTTATGGTTTTATTACTCCTGGCAGCAACGCATCTTACCCCTGGTCACCATTTCCCCTGGACAGGGTGGTGGTAATGTGTGTGCATATATATTTAGACTGTCAGCTACGACTCCCTGTACCCACTGAGTTCCAGATAAGATTTACCCAAACTCCCAATTTTATGCCCCAGAGAGGTCTGCAAATTCCCAGGGTTCTTATATTCTCAGTCTTCTCCATGCTTAATTTCTGCTTTCACACATGCTATTGCCATTCTTCACTGCCTTGACTCAGATATGAAATCTAGATTTTTTCAGTGATTTCTACCAAAAATTCCTTTACACAACACTTGTGGATGTGGAAAAATTGCCTGAAGATTTGAGAATGACAGAGGAGGTTTAAATTACAGCATCAGGGATAATTTCAAAGTACATAACAGGCAGCTTACTGTCTTTTAGTAACCACTTCTGGGAAATTTTGGTAGCCCTTCACCTCATCTGGTTTTCTTCCTCACGTCTCAGCGCTCCCTTTCTCCCCTGAGTCTCTTTACCTCTCAAGAGAAAAACAGATCCCCCTTGCTTTGTCATGCCAAACAACTTAACCATTTTTATTTAGGTGTCTCCTAAGATCCTACTGACCCCAGTGTTCTTGAGGGTCTTACTTTCCATCCCCAAAGAATCTGAATGCACTCTAAGAGAAAGCCATGTGCTGGTGGTTAAAGCTAAAATTTTCACATTATTTCATACAAAGTCAAAATGACTTGATACTGACTACAGAGTAGATTAAATGAGTTCTACCAGATCAGCATTCCCAAAGTGTGTTCTATGGTCCACCAGTCCCATGAAATAATTTGTAAATAATAAGGTCCATGATCAAGCAATTTTGAGAATCCCTGCATACTATATCCCCCCTCTCTTGGAAATTCACAATGTGTATTAAACATACTGAAAGCTGTGAGAAGTCCCATACTAAGAAACTTGTTTAGCTATGATAATAGCTAAGTTACTTCATGACATAACCTTCTATTCACAAAACGCCTTCTAATGTACAGAATGTAAAAAGTCCCTTCTAGCTGTAATGTTCTGAAGCACTGTAATTCTTCAGCACCTATGTAACTAACAAGGAAACAATCACAAGAGAGTCGGCCCAACAGCATGGCCAGAATGGAAGCTATCATGTACTCTCTGACTGTAAGAGCCTTCCCAGGTGACCACTGCCCCAAGCCAGAGCTTTGAGCCATCTGGTTATTCTAAGAAAGTGAGGCAGTGCCCCTCAGAGACTAAGCAGAAACGAACAGGAAAAAGAGAAGGCAAACTTCCCAGCTGGTGCTGAAAGCTCCCTGTCCTTCCACTTTCATGTTCAGCAAGGCTACTGGGGCAGGGATTTGGCTGTCTTCCTGACAAATGTCCTCTCCTTTTCATTTTGGATTCATCCACTCTGGATTCCTGTGTTCTCTGATCTGCTCTGCTCCTTGCACCCCTCCCCAAGCCCCACGATATTTAAACTTTCACTAACCCTGGTCTTGACTCTTGATCCTTTCGGTCAAAAGTACACTTGGTTGCGACCACATTTTACAGCAAGTCAGCAGTCTAGACAGTAGATGACTGTTATTGCCCCTTCTAACCTTAAGACTATGAAACAGTTTGACTTTTGCTCTACTAGAACATACTGACCAGTGAATTTTCTTTAAAATAAGAACTACTGTTAGGTAGCACAGTTCACTTGAATATTGTCACTAAGGCACAGGTTCACGTTTTTATCAGTCTGAAAGTGTCTTGAAAAACACAAAGTGTGATATAATACAGTAAATCATTAGTATTTCCTGTAGCACTGTGAGGAAGTCTCCCTGCTGTTTTGGTACTTCAGACACTGGAATAAATGCATGTTGAAGTCTCATTTCTTCTCTTCTCAAATAAATTAACTGTTAAAAAAAAAAAAAAGTAAAAGCCACAGTACCATGATTAACCTGTTTTGTGAATTCCAATTTGATGTCCTAATGAATAAAGGCTAGAAAATAAGTCTCTCTTTATGGTGAGGATTATGGACCCCTTTGAAAACAGGATAAAAGAGGACAGAGGAAAGATGGTTTTATGCATTGTATCAGTTAAGATAGAATTGGGCTATGAAAAAAAAAAGAAAAAGAAAACCAGACTGGTACCTTGAGCCAAGCAGGGGAATTTTTTTTTTCCAGAGTTAAGCAATCCATGATAGGAATTCAGCAACACAGCAGACCTGAGGTCTTTCCCCTTTTCTGTGCAGCCGTCTTTAGCGAGGTGGATGCTCCACTTCCAAAACTGAGTCTGCGCTTCAGGCAAGGAAAGGAGAAGGCTAAAGGGCAAAAACTTCTGCCATTTGAGTCACTCTGAGTAAGAGTCTAGTTGAGTCTCACAGGATTTTCCCAGATGCTTCATCCAGTAACTTCTGCTTACATCCTGCTGGTCAGAATTGTCTCACATGGGCACTGCTGGCTGCAGGAGACGCCGAGAAATGTAGATTTTTAGCCGGGCACATTGTTGCCCTCAAACAAAATCCTTTCACCAGAAAAGCCCACCAGGCCCCCGGGGGAGAATGAGATGGAATCCAGGTGATAAGGTCTAACCTTCTCTTTTGTGCTTCGTCTAGTTTCACTTGCCCACAGGGGGCCTCGTGCAGAGGCCTTGGGCCTAACACGTCAGATTAGGGTTCCCAGGACAGAACCGCTGCGTCGGACACCTCAGCTTGGCGGGCAGAACGCAGAAACTCGGCGCTCGACACTCAATTCAAGATGGCGGTGGCGGCGGCGGGCCGTGTGCAGAGACGCTGTGCCCCGCTCTGCGATTTGATGCGTGAGCAGCACAGCTGTGCCGGATGCAAGAGAACTCCGCCCCCTCCCCGCCCCTCCCCATGAGAAGCCCAAGGCCTGTTAGAACCGCTGCGTCGGACACCTCAGCTTGGCGGGCAGAGCGCAGAAGCGCGGCGCTCGACACTCAATTCAAGATGGCGGTGGCGGCGGCGGGCCGTGTGCAGAGACGCTGTGCCCCGCTCTGCGATTTGATGCGTGAGCAGCACAGCTGTGCAGGATGCAGAACTCCGCCCCCTCCCCGGCCCTCCCCATGAGAAGTCCGCGGCCTGTTAGGAGAGCCTGTGCTCTGGAGCCCGAGCTCGCACGTGTTCATCTTTGGTCAAAGAAGAAAGCTTTCCTTTGCTTCTTTCTGAGCCAAACTCAGTTGCATTCTCTTGGCTCCAGTGACACTGAGCAAGAGGACCCTTGCCCGAGCCCGACTGGAAAAGGTCCGTAACAACTCCAGGTTAACAATCGTCGATTGAAGGACAACCCACAGGTAAGGCAGCAAGTGATTTCCTATTTATTAAAATTGTTGGTGGTCTGTAGATCAGAAATTAATGTTTTAACCTTAAGGTGGTAGGATGATGATTGTGTTGCGGGAGAGGGAAACGTCACGTTTCGGGACCCGCAAGAATCCTTAGGACAGACCGCCAAGTGAGGATTCTTAGTTTTGCGCAGGAGAGAATTCAGGACGAGCCAGAGTAAAGGGAAAACAAGTTTAGTTAGAGAGATACACATTCCATAGGCAGAATGCAGACCTTCTCAGAAAGTGAGAGCGACCCCAGAGCATGGGGTTGTATGTTCTAATGGGTTAAGTAATTTCATAGGCTAATGAGTGGCAAGAATATTCTTGCTATTTCGGGGTAGGGTGGGGATTTCCCAGGAATTGGGCCGCTGCCCACTTTTTGGCCATTTATGGTCCCCCTGGGAACTGTCAGGTGTAAGGGGGAGTGATTTTTTACTATTACAATGAAAGGATAATGAGCCAGAGGTCAAAGACCGGACTAGTCTCAAAGCTACCCTAGTTTCAGCTAGTTCCAAGTGGTCTTTATCGCATCCAAACAGCTGCGCCCCTTTTTCATTATCTAACATTAGATAGTGCTGCCCCTTTCCCTCCTGTCTCAATTATGTATAATAGCCTAAAGCAATGCCTGTCGAAGTGTGGGCCATAGTATCTGTTATATACATATCTGTGTTGCTGCTTCTGGAACACACAGATCCAGAGACCTGAATCAGAATCGCTAGGGAAAGTGCTCAAGAGTTTTCTTTTCCATTAGTGGTTCTTACACATACTAAAGTTAGAGAACCAATGGCACAAACTCAAATGCTTATGGAGGTCAGGAAGTAACACAAATAAGTGAATACACTGAATATATATAATGCAATAGAAAATGGGAGACAGTGGGACATATGACGTAGCTCAAGGAGATAGACACTACTCAGTGCTTGCTTATGACTACCACATGGCAATGTTGACCCTGCATTTCCAATTCTTTTCACTTTTTTCAAGGGAAGATGAACATCAGATTTTTTTTTTAAGAAGATGTTGGGGGTAGGAGTTTATTAATTAATTTATTTATTTTTGCTGTGTTGGGTCTTCGTTTCTGTGCGAGGACTTTCTCTAGTTGTGGCAAGCGGGGGCCACTCTTCATGGCGGTGCGCGGTCCTCTCACTATCGCGGCTTCTCTTGTTGTGGAGCACAGGCTCCAGACGCGCAGGCTCAGTAGTTGTGGCTCATGGGCCTAGTTGCTCAGCGGTATGTGGGATCTTCCCAGACCAGGGCTCGAACCCGTGTCCCCTGCATTAGCAGGCAAATTCTCAACCACTGCGCCACCAGGGGAGCCCTGAACATCAGATTTTTATGTAAAATCTTCTGATTTCTAATGGCTGGCAACTAGTTTTAAAATACTTAAAGGAACCACCATACAATCCAGCAATTCCACTTCTGGGAATATATCTGAAGGAAATGAAATCGCTATCTTGAAGAGATATTTGTACCTCCATGTTCACTGCAGCATGATTCACAATAGCTGAAACAGGGGGAAAACTTGTATTCATTAGTGGATGAATGGATAAAGAAAATGTATGGCACATATACACAATGGAATATTACTCAGCCATAAAAAGAAATGAAATTGAGTTATTTTTAGTGAGGTGGATGGAACTAGAGACTGTCATACACAATGAAGTAAGTCAGAAAGAGAAAAATAAATACCGTATGCTAACACATACATATGGAATCTAGATATGGAGATATATGTATATGTATAGCTGATTCACTTTGTTATACAGCAGAAACTAACACACCATTGTAAAGCAATTATACTCCAATAAAGATGTTAAAAAAAAAAGAAAGAAAGAAAATGCGTGTGTGTGTGTGTGCATGTGTGTCTGTGTGTGTATATATGTACAGTAGTTCCCCTTTATCTCCAGGGGTTATGTTTCAAGACTCTCAGTGGATGCCTGAAACTGCCAATAGCACCGAACCCTATATATACTATGTTTTTTCCTATGTATGCATATATGTGATAAAGTTTAATTTATAAATTAGGCACAGTAAGAGATTAACAACAATAATAATAAAATAGAACAATTATAATATATATATAGTATACTATAATAAAAGTTATGTGAATGTGGTCTTTCTCTCCCTTTCTCTCAAATATCTTATTGTACAAATTTAGTGCCTTATCCATCTTAACTAAGCACTTATTACTCACTGTGGCTGTAACTTTTGCAGTTTGAAGTGTGACAGCAAAACTAGCATAAATTTCTTTTTCACAATTTCAACAATAGAAGATTCATTCTTACCATAAGTCTTAGCAACCTCAGCATACAATTTTTTTTCTTTCCTTATTAAATCGAGAACTTTCACATTTTCACTCAAAGGAAGCACTTTATGGCTTCTCTTTGGCGTATCTGAATTGCCGGCATCGCTACTCTTGTATGTTGGGGCCATTATTAAGTAAAATAAGGGTTTCTTGAACACAGTTACTGCGATACCAGGACGGTGGATTTTATAACTGAGATAGCTAGGAAATCCTGCCATTTGCAACAACATGGATGAAGCTTGAGGGCGTTATGCTAAGTGAAGTAAGTCTTACAGAGGAAGACCAATACTGCATGATCTCACTTATATATGGAATGTATGAAAAATGAACTCATAGAAACAGAGAATAGATTGGGGGTTCCATGAGCCAAGGGCTGGGGAAAATGGGAAGATGTTGTTGAAAGGGTGCAGACTTCGAGTTATAAGATGAATAAATTCTGGGATCTAATGTACAGTAGGTGACTATGGTTAACAATATTATATTGTATGCTTGAAAGTTGCTAAGAGAGTGGATAGTATGTGAGGTGATGGAGGTGTTAACTAACTTTCTGTGGTCATTATTTCACAACACATATGTATCTCAAATCATCACATTGTACACCTTATTCATATACAATGTTATATGTCAGTTATACCTCAACAAAGCTGAAAAAATATTTAAAGGAAAACTTTTTAACAAATGGTTCTGAAACAACTAGACATCCATATGCAAAAATATGAATCTAGATACAGACTTCATGCCTTTCACATGAAGGCATAATTGTTCAAAATGAAGTAGTTAATACAAAATGGATCACAGATGTAAAACATAAAACTATAAAGCTCCTACAAGATAATATAGGAGAAAACCTAACTGACCTTGGGTATGGCTTTTTAAATACAACACCAAAGGTACCATACAAGAAAGAAATAACTGATAAGCTGGGCTTCATTAAAATTAAAAACTTCTGTTCTATGAAAGAAAATGCCAAGAGAATGAGAAGACAAGCCACAGACAGAAAATATTTGCAAAAGACACATCTGATAAAAGAGTATTATCCAAAATGAAAATTAAAAACCCAATTAAAAAGTGAGCAAAAGACCTGAACAAATACCTCACTGAAGAATATACAGATGACAAGTAAGCATACGAGATGTTCAACATTACGGAATTGCAAATTAAAACACGATGATATACCACTACACACTTATTAGAATGGCCAAAATCCAGAACACTGACAACACTAAATGCTGATGAGGATGCAGAGCAACAGAAATTCTCATTCACTGCTGGTGGGAATGCAAAATGGTACAGCCACTTTCGAAGACAGTTTGCAGTGCCTTACAAACATACTCATACCACACAATCCAGCAATTGTGTTCCTTGGTATTTATCCAAATGATTTGAAAATATATGTCCACACAAAAACCTGCACAAAATTATTTATAGCTGCTTTCTTAATAATTGCCAAAACTTGGAAGCACCCAAGATGTTGTTCAGTAGATGAAAAGATAAATAGTATGGTACATCCAGACAATGGAATATTATTCAATACTAAAAAGAAATGAGTTCTCAAGTCACGAAAAGACACAGAGGAACCTTAAATGCATATTACTAAGTGAAAGAAGCCAATCTGAAAAGGCTACATACTGTATGATTCCAATCATATGACATCCTGGAAAAGGCAAAGCTGTGGAGACAGTAAAAGGATTAGTGTTTGCCGTGGGTTAGAGAGGTTGAGTGGCAGGACCGGATTGGGGTGGGGGAGAGGGAGGGATAGGCAGAGCACAGAGGATTTTTAGGGCAGAGAAACTATTCTTTATGAAACTACAAAGGTGGATGCATGTCATAACACATTTTCAAAACTCATGGAACATACGACACCAAAAGTGAACCCTAATGTAAACTGTAGACTTTAGATGATGATATGTCAATATAGATTCATAAGTTGTAAGAAATGTACCACTGTGATGCAGGATATTGATAGTGGGAAAGGTTTGGGGAAGGGCAACAGGATATATGAGATCTCTCTTTACTTTCCACTCAGTTTTGCTGTGAACCTAAAACTGCTCTAAAAAATAAAGTTTATGAATTTAAAAAATATTTAAATAACTTGTATTGGTAAATCAAAGCAGGTCCTGGATTGACAGTTCACAACCTCTAAGCTAGAGTATAAACTTGTATTTTTGGAGTGAAAAAGGATATTAGAGATTATCTGATTCAGACCAGTAATCTTATAAATGAGAACATTTAGTCTCGAAAAGTAAATGATTTGACCTTGAGAGCAGAGCTGTTGTTGACAGAACCTGTCCAAGTACCCAGACACCAATTTGCTTTCTTGATAACTTTTACATGTAGTAGCCCTTAAATTTTAGTTTTAAGAGAGTGTCATTCTCTATAACAGTAATATTGGTAATATTTTATATTTATATTAAAATCTTAAGAAATATGTCTTCTCATCAGTATGATACAGAATTATCTCCCCACAAAACACCCTCCAACAAAGATCAATAGAGATAAATAAATGTTTTAACTTAAAAATACGTATGTCTGCTTAAAAGTACATGGGCCATGAACAGAACAGAAGCAGACAATAAGAGGTAGAGCTGGCCCTTGAACCTACAGAGCTCAGGATTGTTAAGAGGCAGGGGTACTCAGTCTTCTGGAGTTATGGATGCTGCATACAGGGCCTCTGTGAGTGGAGTGGAGGACTTTTTTGGCCAGGAATGCAACCTCGAACAAGCTGTAACCATTGTCCAGAGCTCTTTGCCTTGACTTGTAGAAGCAGGGAGCACCTGGGTCAAGTCCTTTTCAGACTAAATCTGTAACTATCCCTAACATCACCATGGAATGAAATATTTAACGAGAATCTCAAGCCACTAGAGCCACAGATCCGGTGAAGGCAAACAAACAAAAATACACAAGAGAAGGGTGAATACAAAAGGCAAACAAAACCCACCATTTTTACAGATGAACAAATGGAATCTCAGAGATGTTAAATATCTGCCTAGCATACAGTACTGGAGTCAGAATTCAAACTCAAGACAGTCTGACTCCTGAGCTTGTGCTCTTAGCCTATACAGCACACAGCCTCCCCAGTGAAACAATGACCTGATCTGCAGAAAGCCTAACTGATGTTTTTCATAGAAGCAACTACTTTATTTTGTTATATTTTGTATATTTTGTTATATACCCTGCAGTTTTGATAACACCCTGCCATAGGCAACCATTGTTTTGATTTCTGTCACCATAGATTAGTTTTGTCTATTCTTTAACTTTATGTGAATGGAATCATACAGTTTGTAGTCTTTTGTGTCTAGATTCTTTCACTCAATGTTTTTAAGTTTCATCCATGTTGTAGCATGTATCAAGTTCATTCTTTTTTGTACTCCATTGTATGAATATACCACAATTTGTTTATCCATTTTCTTGTTGATGGACACTTAGATTGTTTCCAGTTTTTGGCTATTATGAATAAAGATGCTATGAAAATTTTTACATGTCCTTTCTTTGGACATATATTTCTATCTCTTTTGGATAAATATCTGGGAATACAATCGCTGGGTCATAGAGTAGAAATTGCCCAGAAATTTTCCAGAGAAATATTACCATTTTATACTCCTAATCACATTGTTTCAATTCCTTCTCATCTTCATCAACTGCTTCTAGCGGGGGCAAAATGATAACCTCATTGTAGCTTTAATTTGCATTTCCCTTATGAATAATGATGCTGAGCTGTTTTTCACGTGCTTACTAGCTATTCATATATCTTCTTTTGTAAAGTTTCTGTTCAGGTATTTTACCCATTTTAATTGGGTTGATTGTCTTCTTTTTTGTTTGTTTGTTTGTTTTTTGTGGTACGCGGGCCTCTCACTGTTGTGGCCTCTCCCTTTGCGGACTCAGCGGCCATGGCTCACGGGCCCAGCCGCTCCGCGGCACGTGGGATCTTCCTGGACCGGGGCACGAACCCGCGTCCCCTGCATCGGCAGGCGGACTCTCAACCACTGCGCCACCAGAGAAGCCCGATTGTCTTCTTAATATTGGTTTGTGGGAGTTCTTTATATTTACTGAACTCAAGTGCTTTATATGATATATGTGTTGCAAGTATTGTTGCTCAGCCTATGGCTTACCTTTCATTTTTCTTTATGGTATCTTTTAAAGAGCAGAGTTTTAAATTTTTATTAAGTCCAATTTATCCATTTCCTTTAGAATATTTATAGTTTTAGCTTTTATGTTTGAGTCCATGATTCATCTCAAAATAATGTTAGTGAATGATACAAGGTAATGATCAGGTTTAATTATCTTTCATACATTTATCCAGTTGTTCCAGAACCAGTTGTTGAAAAAACTTCCTTTTTCCATTGAAATTCTTTATATCCTTGTTAAAAATCTATTGACCATGAAGTTGAGTCTGTTTCTGAATTCTACTCTGTTCCACTGATTTTTTTTTGTCCTTACACTAATATCACACTATCTTAATTACTCTAGCTGTATAGTAAGTCTTGAAATCAAGTAGTGTAAAAGAAACCTTGTTCTTTTTCAATATTTTGTTTATTCTAGGTTCTTTTATTTCAGAATAAATTTTAGAATCACCTTGTTGGTATCCACCCAAAAGAAAAAATGGCCCATTGCTATTTTAAGTGGGATTGCACTGAATCTGTATGTCAATTTGGGAGGATTTACATCTTAAAAATATTGGATGAGCCCATCCATAAAAATGGTATGATCTTCCATTTATTTAAGTTTCTTGAAATTTCTCTTAGAAATATTTTTAGTTTACTCTGAAGAAGTCGTGCACACTTTCATTAAATTTATTTATAAGTATGAAATTGTTTTGATGCTATTATAAAGCATACTATTTTAAAGTTCCATTTTCCAAATGTTTGTTGCTAATACATAGAAACACCAATATTTCTACTGTTTCAGATTTACCATGCGAAAAAAATTTTTTAAATATTTAAAAAGCAAATCAATAAGTTTATGAGAAATATAAACCAAGTATAGTTTACTTACACATAAAATTGATTTTTCAGAATTTATTTCCCAGTAATGACTTCATAAATTGATTGTTTTTTCATCCATAATAAAACTATTACGGGGAATGTGACAGATGGCACCAGAAATAAAAACTCAAAGAATTTATTTAAATGCCTCAGTTTCTATGTTCTCTGCCCTAGGCTTACCAACCAAGCCTTAATCTAGTAAATTTTAACCTAATCTAATCTTTGTTTAAAAACATTGAATTGTACATTTTATTTATTTATTTTTTAAAACATTGAATTGTACATTTTATTTATATGTTTTAAAATATATTTATTTATTTATTTTTGGCTGCGTTGGGTCTTCGTTGCTGCACACGGGCTTTCTCTAGTTGCGACGAGCGGGGGCTACTCTTCGTTGCAGTGCGTGGGCTTCTCATTTCAGCGGCATCTCTTGTTGCGGAGCACGGGCTTTAGGCGCGTGGGCTTCAGTAGTTGTGGCTCGCGGGCTCTAGAGCACAGCCTCACTAGTCGTGGTGCACAGGCTTAGTTGCTCCGTGGCATGTGGGATCTTCCCGGACTAGGGCTCGAACCTGTGTCCCCTGCATTGGCAGGCGGATTCTCAACCACTGCGCCACCAGTGAAGCCCTAACTTAATCTAATCTTTTAATCTAGTAGTTAGTCTATGTTCAAATTCGTATTAAAGGTTTAAAAAAAGTATTTTAAGCTAGTTTATGAAATATATTTGTAAGACACAGAAACTGATTAATAAATCCAGTGTTTATGATAAAATTTATATATCTCCTCTTCAACATCTTTCTAATTTTATAACTATCTTCTCTTCCTTCTCAAATCTCTAAATTCCCTACCTATTCCCATACTTTTTCCTTTTCATCCTAATATCCTTAGTATTCTTAACCTCTCCCTATACAGTGCTTTTCTTACTTCTATCTTAAAGGTAATTAGATTTTGCTTTTCTTGAATAAATCTTCATGAAGGGGCTTCCTCCAGCCCCCACCATGTTTTTCTCTTGGCTAAGCTCCTTGAGTGTCTTTATCAGGCACTAACTAAACAGACTTCTCATATCAGCACATGCCTGGAACATAGAAAGGGTTCACTTTATTTCATGTAAGTGAAATAAATCTGGATTCTATCCTTAACTTTCCCTAAATTCCCTAATTAACATCCCCATAATCAAATTCAATAATTGTTTTTCAATCCTAACCCCTGTTGAACATTTTTGCTGCGTTTGGTACCACTGGCATCCTTGACATCTTCATCTTGTGTTTGTTTTAGTCCCTTCTCTTCATGTTATGTTTCCATCCTATTGTTCTGTTGCTTATCTTCCTCCCACTCAGTTATATTGATCTCCTAGTTATTTTTCTTTACACTCATTTCTCAAGAGTTCATCCAATTTGCAATTTAAATTAATTTTATGGATCAGACCTTCTACTATCTCACAGAGTGCCTGTGTAAATGCAAAAAAGGCAGACTTTCTAGGCAGACACAGCTCTGCAGATGCACAGATTGTGAATACAAGCCACTTTTGTTCAAATTTGAAAGATTTTCACCTTCCTTGGACTCAGCCAGGTACACAAACCATATACAGAAGACCTGTGAATGGTTCCCAATTGTACATTTCTAGCCAGGATACCAGGCCTGGATTACCTCTAAGGGGGTCCTATGAATCCTCTAAGATTATATGGGATTTGACATGTCAAATCAAAATTAATTCTTTCCATCCAAATGGCCTTTTCTTTCTAATTGTAAGATTGCAGTAATTTATCAATGACCAAGCTGTTCTGACACATACTTAACTTTCTAACTTGTAGTTTCATTTTCTGTGAGAGACCACCACACTAAGACAAGACCCTACAGTCTGATGATTTCACTGTTCAGTGGTCTCTAGTTAGAAATGTTTATCTTTTAAATTTCTCTACTTGATGACTTTTCATTGCTCTCAAAATAAAATTGACTGAAAGCCTACAAAACTTTGCATGATCTGGCACTTACCTCCCTTCCCTAAACTTCATATTAGAATTAGTGTCCCTGATATCTCATAAATCTGCATTATCCCTTGACAGTTAATCATATTATAATTAAACAAATATTTGTAAAATTATGTTTTATATTTGTCCCTTTCAGACTCACATTCACCTAAAAATATAAGGATTATGTCATCTTATTCAGTCTTTATGCCCAGAACCTAGTACAGCACCTAGCACACAATAAGCAATATGAATCTGTGAGAGAATAATGTATGTATCATAACAGTATCATTTTTAAAATTGAAAGGATCTGGTTAAATATAGCCTATATTTACAAAGCCTAGAATAATAAAGTGTAAACTCTGCCATGTAAACAGAAGATGAAGAAACCATTAATCATTCCCACAATTTTCAGAGGTCTTAATTCCTCCAAGAACAAAATCAGTCATTGCTACTCATCCAGTCCTCGTGTTTCAGTATCTCACAAGGGGAAGGGTCCCTAGCACTCACCATTTGACATTAGCATTTAACTAGTCCATCTTACTATTAATGAGGGCTAACACTGACACAAACAGCTGGAAGAAGGAAAGAGCTGTTTAAAGGTGAAACATAATTTTTATTCATGTGTTTAATATTTTAAAGGGAAAAATGGCAGAAAAGCAAATGGAAATACACATGGGCAAAATATACAATAGTTTAACTGTGCATACTAATGGGAAAGGAAATGAGTGTTCATTTATTTATTTCTGTTTAAGTGTGTGAAACGGGAATGCCAGAGCTAAAACTCCCCTAGTCCAGCCTAGTCAGGCCTCCATCAAGCCATTTTCTCTTCCTCCTTTGGCCTACAGAACTTTTTATGAACAACTTTACTACTTACTGAATAACCATGTAACAGTGTATCTGTGTTTCCTCATTTGTAAAAGTGGGATAATACTGATCCTTACCTGTTTGCACCTAAGATGTTTAATCATAGTGCTTAGTAAATAGCAATTAACCTGCTGATTCATTATTATTAGTATATAATATTTATAGACGGAGATTTGATAAATTTCCTTGGCATCAAATTCCAGTATCAGTCACCACTTCTATCAGTTTTTTTCTCCAGTTATACCTAAAAGTTTTTATCTACAGTTTAAACTCATCAGAACCATTTGTAAAGTCATTATTTAGACCTACTCACATCAGTCATTACCCCTTTGTTAAGAAGATCTTTGCTCAGTGGGCTGTCCAATTACCTGGCCTTTACCCTATCCAAATTTGCATCTTGGTTTCATAGGGTGCCATTTTAAGCCCCCCATTTTTGCAATCCCCCTGTCTGCTATTCATTATTCAGATATGGATGGCCAGCTGATACATGCAGTAGGACAACAAATATTTCTTCTCTTACACTGCTTTTACATAAAATGCAATTGATCTACCTCCCAAATCATTATGAGATGTAAATTTACATCTTTTATCACAGTCATTTCCATATTTGCTTCTTTGAACATTTTTCATAACAACATGGAATAACTGGCTGTTATCTAACAGAATTAAGGAATGTTTCCCTCTGTTAAGAGACTTAGAAGCACATTCCAGGACATTCAGGGCCAAGCACCAAGGAGACTATCCAAGAAGAAATGACACCTACCTTTCCTCCTGACAAATATGTATCGCCCATCCGTGCCAGACATGAGTGACCCATTACCTCAGGCATATTGAGATGACCTGCCAACTTTAACTGGCTGCTTCCGTGACAGTTACACATCTGGCCCCACTCCACAGCACATGACATTCCAAAATGAAGAAGATGAGAAGATTCCAGCATTGAAGAGGCATGGGGCAATACCAAGAACCCTTGGAAATACCAAGGACTTCTCTAGGACATGAATCACTGGAAATGTTATTGAACAGCAGTTCCTCAAAACTCACTTCCCGCGCAGCAAGAACAGAAACCCATCAGGTTTTATAGAGGTAAACCCAAGATGGAGGCTTGGGGAAAATAGAAGTCCCTTCTGTCTAGAACCCTATAAACAGAACAGGCCTACCCAGAGAATATGGCAGCAGTGACATCTAATGTTTAGGGGGATTGTTGCAAGTGTATGACCAGACTCTTGTTTGCTCTTTTATTCTCTATCTTTCCAGTTCTGATCCTCCTTGAATTCTGATTTTGGCTCCTAATATTCATGCTAGAAGCCTTACACTGGGAATCCATTTCAGACACATTCCTCTAGCCAGATCCTCAGCAATATTTCATGGTTCTGACCTAGTTTTTCTCCCAGGCTTTAAGTAATGAGGATGGTAAGAATTGTTTCTGCTTTCTCCCCAGGTTTTGCAGGCCCTGGTAGGACTAGGAAATCCTCCCAGGCCGGAGGAATCAAACAGACCACATTTATAGCTTCACCTTCTATGCATATGGATGAAGCTTTACTTCTGCAGATGCAATACTATAAACAACTATATAAAACTCATTAAGTATGATATCAATATAAGAATTAAACCAAAACAATTGGTTTTGACATATATTTTCCTACTTTCTTATATTAATCTTTGAAAGAGACTAATTATTAAGTTACCACTTATCTACCAATTCTCTTCAAATTCAGTAGAGCTAAATTCTTATATAATTTTAGTTAAAAACCAAATACATACTTTTAAAAAATGTTTTCTTCTAGACTTCCAAATCTCTTTATAGCCCTCTTTTCAATTTTCATAAAGATATGTATATAATTTAGAGTCAAATAGTTTTACAAGGCTTGTGGGGGAAAAACTGTCTCTCTGCCACCCCATTTCTTGCCTCAGATAAACAGCCATTTACAACTCTCTTTGGTGATTCTTAATGCTAAATATAAAACATGTTCTTTGATTTTCAGTTTTAGGCACTTTTCTATGAATCTATAAGTAATTAATCAACAATTGTACAATTGGGAATAACGGTTTTACCTAACATAGTAATTAAAACATAAGTTTTCAGTTAGAAACTTTTCACAATTGTTTCCATTGTACAATTGAGTGATATAATTTAACATTTTCTCTTCTGTTGGATATTCAAGTTATTTCCAACGTAAAGGAGAGGTAGACTTATGTAAAGTAGAAATTAAAATATAATCTTGATTTAGGAGGTCAGAAGGCAAAATGACATTTTCTCACAGAAGGATTTTCAACTCTGCAGTAAGAATTCTTTGGAGATTCTTGACAGATGGATACTTGCTTGAAGAACAGGGTTACATAAAGCCGGAAGATTTACTAATATGTCCTTAAGAACTAACACCCAGCCTGCCAGCTGGCTGGAAAATGTGACTCCTTATGCCGTGATGAAAAACAAAAGCAAAAATAACTAAAAAGATAACTTACTGTCTTAATATGATCCAAATCAAAATGCTTAATGAATTTAAGGTTATCTTTGTCAGCAGGAACACTGCAGAAGGTGGTGAGTCATTTCAAATATGGCAATTCCTCCTCATTCAGAACAGAAGGAAAGCCATCCTAACCTTGCCAGGCAGCTGCCCTGCCTTGACATCCAGAGTGTGGATGGCCCGCAGGGAGAAGAGATGAGTGATGATGAAGATGACAGGCACTGACATCACCACAAGTCTTGTTAAAGGTCAGAAAAGCCAGCCAAGAAGCTGTGGCTTAAATAACCATCAGATGGCAGGTTTCGAGTCCAGTCATTTTAATGAGGTGGATATTTTACTTCTCAAATTTTTAAGAAATAGTTATAAGTCCTGCCACACCATTGGTATCTAGAATTATTTTCCAATTTATTAACTAAAAATTAAAATACACAGTGCTGTAAGTGTTTAATGGCATTAAACAAGGACTGTGGAAACAGTTTCCCCAAAGTAAATACATGAGCTATTTTAAGCCTCTTCACCTTTGCATACTCCATTTTGTCTACATAAAGTCCTCCTCCTCTCCCACAACTCCTTATCTTGTTGTTGGCCAGTGAAGTACTTACTACTCAAGACCAAGGCTCCACTAGTCTCCTCTCCATGGACTTGCTAGAAGCTAATTCTCCACTGTCCAACTGACAGAAGCTGTTCTACACCTCCCTCAGGACATGCTGCCCCATCACTTACTTGTGTTTCCATTCCCCAGCTGTCCTCACTCACCCTTGTCCCAAGATTGCTGTCCTTGTCTCGACAATCTCCTCCCACATCCCTATCAATTTCTGAGAGCCTCTTGCCTCGAAGTCGGAGAGGACCTAACCCAGAGACCTGTTAAAGGAGGCTCAGCGGGACATTCCTGCAGTCCAGCTAAGGGTCCCACATTCTGAGCTCAGAGAACCATCAAAGGCTATGCCATCGATTTCACTGCAAGGCCTATTTGGAGGTGTCCGTTCAAAGACTATGTCCTTATGCCAACCAGGACTCCACACACAGTTCAAGACATTTGAAAGGAATGGACTGTCTTTTCGAGTAATTCATCATTTTTTAAAAGAGTCTATTTCCATCAGCTCACCCCCACCCTCCCACAGGGTAGAAGTGCAGGGGGCTCCTTCCCCTTCACAAAGTAAAGGAACAGGACTCCAGGAGCATCATTTAATAATATAACTAGAAATATCAATGTATAATTTTATTTTCTTAATTTGGGTTTTCCTAGAGAAAACCTTGAGACAAGAATTCAAACACCAAAGTTATTTGAGAGGTACAGGAAGTATTGGTAAGGGAGAGGGGAAGTAAGAAAGGGAAGGGAAGGCAATTGGAGGTTAATCCTTTCAAGAAATTCAGTCAGTGTAAAACACATGCCTAAGAATTTTCCTTGAGGGGCAAGGGAGCTGGGGTATTTATACACCAACTCCAGTCAGTAATTTGTTGAAAGCTTTCCTGGGGTGGGGGCTGCGGTAATATCGCAACACTCTGAGCGTGCTTCAGGTGCTCCAGGAGGGCACAGTGGACTCAGTAAGAAGAGATAAGGCCCTCAGGTGCCTGGCTGACTGCAGTCCTACTAAGGGTGTTACCCAGTAAATGAACAGGAGTCCAAGTCTCCTATATTCTAGCAGTGCTTCAGCTGCACTAATTAAGCACTTTTAACTTCTCAATATTATCCATTGCCTTTTTAAATTTTATTTGACCTCCTTCTACATACGAAATAACATTTCGGAGAGGAAACTGAATCATATACTCATGAGTTTTTGGAGGAATCACACAGCTAGTGGCAGTTGGACTTAATATCCAAGACTCCTAACTTTCAAATCAGTTCTCTTTACACCTGTGAACTTCATTGGTCCTTCCTAGACCTGCCATTTTAAAAATTATCAGTGCTAACATCAATATATTGCTCTTGCCTTGAATACGATGATACTGATTTTCTTGTCAAACTGATGTTCATTTGATGATATCTCTACCGAAACAATACACCCGTACAATCTGAAACATGTGAGGATGAACCTGACATCCACATGCTTAGATGAGTTATGTCCTAAGTCTCTTCAATATATGCATTACCAAAAAGATCCACTACATTTTCAGAGTGGGGCGAGAGGCCTCTTTGGCAATATAAACAGTAATAAGCTCTTTTTATTTCCTATGTTTTCAGATAACCCTACAGTGGAAAGAAATACTGTTGTGAAACAGGTCAAGAAACACTGTCTGTATTAAGGGCTGCACAACAAGAGTGAGTACATTAGGTGGGCTTTCTTCCAATCAGGCATATTTCTATATTCCTGAAAAGGAATATTCAGGGGTGTGGTAAATGGAGAAAAAGCCTATAACGTGACCCTGTTATAGTAAGCAAAATTTTCCCTTGTGAGTAGTAGCTTTCCCTTGCAAAGAGCCAGCACAGAGGTTTTGAATAAATGGTTACTCCAACTGATATTTTCCCCAGCTAGTGTCTTGATTTTTATTTTTGACTTTTTGGAGGTTTTTGGAGTTTTTCCACCTTAGAAGTATCAAGGGTTCACATTGGCTTTCTATTTGATTTCTTTTCAGTATCCTACTTAGACCAGTATAATGATGACTGATAGTTGTTTAGTAACAATAGGACACAAGAGAATGATTCGTGGATGGCTGTGTGTTTTCAAGAGCTTCAGTCATGCATGTGAAGGAAAGACAACAAGCATGGCATATATATCAATGCATACAGATCCACCTAATATCTAGAAAGGAAACAAAACAATTCCAGGGAAGATCATCATTATGTCTGTAAGAGATTTTCTTAAAATATTAGAATGCAATTTTAACATCTGTATATGAGAGGGAAAAATGTGTTTCTATCCTTCAAAATTGGAGCTGTTTTTGTGATGTAATTCAGAATACTCTCCTAACCAAGCCTGCATAGAGAATGGCAGCTCACCATTATGGCTACGGAGCATGAGTTTTCTGCTAATAACATGGTAAATCATTCATCCAACAAATATTGTTGTGAGGCAAAGGGATATAAAAGTTAACATTTCATGGTCTTTGACCTCTTGGAGATTGAGCACAAATGTGGAAGGCAGTTAACTAAACAGGCAAGTGTAATGCAAAATAAGCACAAATTAGGGTATAGGGGAATACATAGGAGGGACAGCCAACCCAGTCTTTGGGATTCAGGGAAGGTTAGCAGTTGGCTTTGTGAGACATGGAGGAGCTAAAAATATATTCCAGGCAAGGACATTGTTGCAGAGGCAAAAGAAAGTACAGAACCTTTGGGGAACTGAAACTAGTTCTGATGGACTGCAGAGTAATGAGCAAGGACTATAGTCTGGTAACCAATGGGGCTGGAAAGGCGAGGTCTTTACAAATCATGTTAAACAGTTGGAAACCTATCTAAGTATAATAATTCATTAAGGGGGTTTTAGGAAGAAAGTGTCATAATCTTGTGCACTTTTGAACAATTGCTTCTGGTTGGTACCATGGAGACTACTCTTGGAAAATGTAAGACAAGGCAAGGAAATCCATAAGGATGCTGTAGCAATAATTCAGACAAAAGACAATGGTGGCCTGAACTAGAGTAGTGGTGATAAGTATAGTGAAAAATAGATTGATTTGAAAGATATTTAAGAAGTAGACTTTGTAGGCTCTGATGATTGGTTGGATGCCAGCAGGATGGACAAGGAATGATCAGGACTTCTGGCTTGGGCAACTGGATAGGTGCTGTGCACCTACTGAATATTGGAAACCGAGGAAGAGATGCAGTTTTTATGTATATAAGACACTCCCTGGAAATAAAATTGGTTTTTTTCATAATAACAACATCTATAGTTGTTTAAAATTGTCTCAAGTTTCTTTACTTTGCCACCAGTTACATAGAATATACATTTTACAGGTGAAACGTTCAAGGCTTTAGGAAATTAAATGACTTGCCCAAGATTACATAGGTCATAAATGGTGACACCAAGACTGGAGCAAGATCTTATGTTTCTAAAACCATTGCTTGTTGTGCTCTGCCTCCCTTCCCTGGAAGGTGCATTAACTCTTATGAGCCACAGGGATAATATCTTTAGTAGTATTACCAGTGATTTTCTAAATGATGTTCTGATGACCTGACAGAGATGATGCTGCCTTCCGAGCTATTCAATCCACTCATCCTGCAAGGCAATTTCAATTTCCCAGAGCTTGCTATCTTTACTGGGATTTTATTTTTAAAAAGAACAACCTTGAAATAGTTTTTTCTCCCTTTCCCTTAAAAGTATTCCACAACTATGTTAGAAATAGATATTTTTTCAAAAGTAATAGTTAAACATTCAGAAGTAGGTCCTCATCAGATAATCAAATCATCATATTACGGTATTTGCATGACAAAAATATCATGGAGTCTATTTTATGACTATAGGTAGATTATTCTCCATGGAAGTTTTAATGTATTATTCTATTTTCTGTAGCTATTCTCTTTGTATTACTGTCTCAGCACCACAAGTGGTTTTCTGATACCAGTGTCCAGTATCAAAAGTTGCTTGTTGATATAAATCAAGTAAAATTCACTTTTCCCAAGTTTTCAAAATACTACTACTAATAAGTAATGAATAGAATCTTCTCAATCTTAATTTTCTTCCATACATATTTATTAAAATTTGATACCTGCTACAAATTATCTATATCAAAGTCTAGTGTAAAAGGATTCTGGGAAGATGGTGACAGCAACAGTCTTTGAATTTCAGTGTAAAAAGAGACAGAACAACCACACAGAACAAGCCTTGGACAAAGTTAGGTGATAGACTACCCTCATGAACCGCAAAATACAAGCAGGTGAAAACAAACTATAGCCACAACACTTGATGTTATTAGCATTTGAGCAGGAGAAAGCAGAAGAAAAAAGCAGGGAATCTGATGGATCTGAGAATAGGAAAACCCCAAAAGAGCTAACAGCTAATCACTGGAAAGCACATCAGACTAATTTGGAAGCAGCAGTTAAAATTAGGAGAGGTTTTGCTCAATTCAATATTGGATAAATGAAAGGAGTCCATGAGGGGAGCTAAAAAAGTTCAGGAGTCTAGCCCAAAGACTCCATGCACTCTTGAAACCAACTTGCCATGGTTCTCTTTTAGGAGGAGGCCAAATGGAGGAGAACCTGCTGGGAGCCGAATCAGAGTCAAGCAGGACATGTGAAATAGAGGTGGTGGAAATAGAAGGTCCAGATAAAAGTTGGGAAGGAGAAGAGAGCTAGGAAATCTCAGAAAGTAAGTTGCCATCTGTTTGAACATTACAAATAACCAAGAAAGGAGAGAGTACTATGAAAGGAGAAAAGCTGTCTGGCAAAGCCTCCTTCAAAAATTGAGGGAAAACAAATTTTATATAAAAATGCACAAAGATGGGGCTTCCCTGGTGGCGCAGTGGTTGAGAGTCCGCCTGCCGATGCAGGGGACACGGGTTCG
>NC_041214.2:14554225-14599019 GCF_002837175.3 Physeter macrocephalus
GAGGCCACAGCAGTGAGAGGCCCGCGTACCACAAAAAAAAAAAAAAAAAAAAATGCACAAAGATTAAGTAGTGAGATCAGTTCTCATACAAAGCTATTATATACCAAAAAAGAAAATAAGGAGCAGGATAACGTCCTTATAGATAACTTTTTTAAATGCTGGGAAGATGCTCATTGAACAGACCAAAAGAGTAAGCTTCTACTTTAGACAGAGCTAAAAGACATTAAGACAATGATATATAAACAATGAAATAATAATATAAATCAGTGTTAGAAAACCTTAGAAATTAAATGACAGAGTTCAGGGGTAAAAAAAAGAGTTAAAAGGAAATGAAGACTAAACCAGAGCACAAAAGTGAGTAAATACCAGAGATGATGAGAAAATCTCTTTAAGAGAAATACATGGCGAAAAGGAGGGAAAATATTTTAATTAAATAGAAATAATGAAGAAGACACAAAAGAATTTGAGGTAAAGTGATAAATATTTAAGATAGGTTAAAAAATCCAGTGTATGAATGAAAGGAATCCTTGAAGGAAAAAAACAAAGTGAGGGAACAGGACAAATACTAAAACTCTGTAATCAAAAAAACTTCCGTTAAATTTTTTTTTAAATTGAATCTATATATTGAAAGTTCAGTCCATGTACTTTAGATTATCACTTGGATAAACTAATGCCAGCTCATATTTTATTAAAACTGTTGGATTTTAAATAAAAAGAAAAAATCCTTTGATCAGCTAGGCAAAAAAAAAAACAAATGACCTATAGATACTAAATTGTTAACAGACTTTTCAAGAGTCACAATCACACTTTCTTTTATAATAAAATGGAAGACATTCAAGAAAAGAAAATGAGCCAAGGATTTTAGATACAGACAAACTATTACCAATATGCAAAATGCAGGAAATATTGTTCTCTTGAGCCTTTCCTAAGGAACTTACTAGAGAATGAGGAGCCAAAACGACTACAGATAATTAAACATGTATAATATGTAGTCACTTTTAAAACAATGATTAAATAAGAGTTAGAAAAGAGAGCGTACTATATGTTATGGTGATAAGATGAGGCAAGGTAGATACAGTATAACTATAAAAGATGGTGGAGAGTAAGGAGAACATATGCAAAAAATATTTTAGTTAATTATAGTGGTGATGATAGTATTAATATTGTTATTCTACAACAGATGTGTGTATGATGGGAGATAAAGTTAATAAGCCATTCTAATTTTACCACCTCCTGTGCCTTTGAGAACTGGGAGTACAAATAATATGGATGAGGTTATGTGAAAATCCTGTAGTCCTGAATTTGAATTGCAAATGTAAGTATGAAATCATGAGGTATTTTATCTTAAAAAATGATGTATATTTTCTGTCTACTCAGGAGCCTAGAAACAGTAGCAATGAGCATTCCTACCACCCAGACTGTGGTCCTCACATGCCATTCTCTAGTAAAGAAAAACAGTTTCCTGGAGAAAGGGCTGATTCAGGCCTGAGGCAGGAAATGTACGTGATGAACCTAAAAAGCTTGTCCAATTTATAGTGAGAAAGCTATAAAAAGACTTCTAGGGTCAGGCCAAAAGGAACAACATGAAGATCTTTGGGCATTAACATCTTTTAACATCACAAATGAGAGATAAGCAGACACTAAATGCCTTCTGATGAAGGAACACACCATGACCTAGGCAGAGTCTTGCTAAAGAGATCCCATCTGAATTTAATTAATGGATTAAACTCCATGTTCCTGCTACCAATTTACAAAGGACAGAGGTACATAAATGACATTCACCATGAAAATGCAATCAGCCAAATCCAGACAGTTGGAAACTGTACTCGTCAAATGTCTGGGTCTTTCAATAGATAAAATGTAAGGGTATGAGTGGGTGGGAGGAGGGGGAAATAAAAGGGGAACATTGTAAATTGAAGGAGACTTTAAAAACATTTCCAAAAAAATTTTAAATAGCAACACTAAACTATATTTTCTAGGGATTCACACTTGGGTGATAAAACTATTTTTTTTTAAAAAGGAAATGATTACTTTAGGAGTCAGGATAGTGGTTAATTTTGGGGTACTGCATACATGGAAGGACTCCTGGAGAAGCTAGCAAAGTTCTATTTCTTGACCTGCTACTGATTCCATGTGTGTTCACCTTTAATACATCAATAAGCTATCCATCTGTTTGTAAAGATTTTCTATATCTGTGTTTTAAATAAAATGGTTTTATAAAAATACAGTATAACATGTAACTGTTCTAGGAGGAAACAGCATATTTTGTTATTTTGAGTATTTAAATAACTTTTAAAATGAAGCCATGAATCTTCCGTGACTCTAGTTTTGAGTTAATTCATTATCTGACATTTGAGAACAATTTCAATGAGCAAGGACTTCCCCCATGGGTGATATCCTGCTTCATGTTGATAATCCTACAGCCTGGCACATAGTAAACAGACAATAATATTCGCTGAAAGAATAATGGCTGCTTTTCAGATTGCACATTTGGTCTTGAATTTTAAATCTCTTGAAAACAGACACTTGTTCATTTGCCAGCCTTCATAAGAGAACACTACTATTGCATCATAAAGCCAGCTCATTCTTTGTAATCTCACCATTAATCTGCGGACAATTTTATTTTTTAAGAAGAAATCCTAATCATTTGAATAAGAAGTACAAATCTTGTTTTCTTATATGAAAATTTTCCTATTTTAATCCCTTTAAAAATATAATTATAAAATATTTTTAAAAATTAAAAGAATAAAATTAAATTTAAAAAAGATAAAATTCTTACATAAATTAAACAAAAGTTGCTTGTTTTCAGATGTGAGAATTTATTCATATGGGAAGTCTTAGAAAGTCAGACAAATTAAATTACAGTCATTCATAAATTTAATAATATTTATGTATCTGGCTGTAAAATTGAAATTGTCCCCCCAAATCCTGTAGATATGTGCCCCAAATTTTTAGAGCAATGATGTTAGAAAAAGAAAAGTCGACTAATAAAGGTTTTAGTTACAAATAAAATATATATATATATATATATATATATATAGGAAAGTAAAGGAATGGTGGGTAGCATTATATAAATATAATGCCCATGATATTTGACATTAAAACATTAAATTTTAGTTGGAGAATAGGGCCTACAATAGGAGTAATATTACACTTATCACCAGAAAATGCACATCAAGATTTTATAAAGTAGAAACATGATAACCAGTCTGAAGCTTTCAAGAAAAATAATTTGTGCTTACGATTATTTAGTTTGATGTTCAAACCTTAGGATCTATTTCAGATATAGATTCATTTTTAATTATGACCTGAGAGTCTCCTAGTAACTTTCATCATGGTTAACTGCTTTCTATTTTTTTTCTCTCCTTTGTTCTTTCTCTTTATAATTCTGATTTTTTTTTAAGTACAAAATCTATCTGTTTCCTAAATATGACAATTACATTTAGATCTTTTTAAAAGGAGAGCTATTTTGAGCTGTTGCATTTACTTTCAAAAATCATTACCTGTGTCTTGGACAGAGAAACTTCAGAATAGCCAAAGTATCTAAAAAGCAATTATCCTTGATTTTTTTTTCCTTGAGAATTCAAAGCCATTTTTATCCTATGCCCTAGATAATATCTCCCTGATCAATTCTATTTTGCTGTTTCTGTTATTATTTTTTTCTAAGATTTGGCAAATTTATACCATTCCTCCTAGAAATAGCTTGGAAAATTCCAAAAATACAAAGCTGTTTTAAAGTTTAAGTTTATAATCATAAGCTTTCCTAGTCCTGGGTGCTAATATTGCCAGCAGGATCATTTTTTCATACCCTTGTGTTGGTGATCACAGAATATTGTCCCATGCAGAACTCAGTATAGTGGTCAATTCAGAATAGGCAACAAATTTACCAACTTCATAATTATTAGCAAATTAAAGCTATTAATTACTCAGCCATGAAAACTTTAGATAAATCTGGAACTTAGAAACACATAGATGGTTTATAAGTAGTAATATATTTACTTTGTTTTAATACAGAGAGAGCATCACACAGACACAGATGATGGAGGGGAGTCAATTCTGTACATCATTAGAACATACGGAAAAAATAACTCAGAAGTTCTAGTATCCCAATACAAATGTACACAATGATCAGAGAGATAGAGGCCTACAGCCAACATTCACTTAAGGAGAGCATTTAGTACGAAAGCACCCTTAACAATGATAGAAGGAGAGCGTTTTCAGTTGCCAAGCCCCAGTGCTGCTGTTTTGGGCCCTGCAAAAATTAATGACCAAGGAGATAAAGAGAGCTAGGATCCATCCTGTGCTCTGCTCACCAAGCCCCACACCCTTGCATGGGACTGCCTTCTAATAGGCAAGCCACGCCTCCAACTGGCGGCAGTCTCAGAGGGGTGCCTTATCCTAAGGCCACTGAAAGAAAATGTATAGGAGTGGACCCCCATCACTTTTTATTTTTTAAATCCCCTAGTGATTCCTAAGGACTCTCCATGGCTACAGGCAATTTTAGAAATAGCACTATTTCTCATACAACATCCTTTCAATACATAGGAATCAGAGTGTAGGCTGTGAGAGATGTCTTCCGAGTTCAGTATTGCCTGTTATTACACAGAAGCCCCTTCCACTTTGGTTGTCTTTGTTGCCTTTGTCTGTCATGAAATGTATAGCATACTCCAGAAGGACAAAATCGAGTCTTTCCTGCATTGTATCCACACTGCCTATCACAGTGCTTTGTGTGAATTCAGTAAAAATTTCTGAATGAATGTATGTATGAATGGATAAGTGGGTGGGTGAATGAACATGTGAATGAATGAATATATTCATCTGAACCAGCAATTTTGTACTAAGCTACTTTATCTTCATAATACATGGGTTAAATCTAGATGGCACAAAATCAACCCAATGATAGTTTCAAACTCTAGTCACTCTATCAACATACTAGATATAATACTATTAAACAAATAACTTGATTTTCCCTCCAAGGATTTCATAATAAGTTGGTCATTTTTGCATTGTATAAAAACAACTGTAAAAATTAATAAACAGAAAACTAAATTAAAATAGAGTCAGGAGGCCAGAAGGGGGAACTCTCATACTCTATGACAATAGCAAAGCCATCTCCTTCTTCCTGCTTGGTAAGAGCTTAGCCAATGAGAGACTGTCACAACTCAGCCAATAAAAAGCCACTAGACTTCAAACTGTCAATTCCTCCAATGGACTTTTTGTTTACTATAGCCTTCCCAGCTTCCCTTTCTTCCTTTTAAAACAGTTCTCTTCTTGCTGTGGAGTGACTTGCAAGTGGCTTGCCATGGTTGCAGCCTCCAAACTGCAATTCTTTGTTGATCACGAATAAACCTATTTTTGCTGGAGAAATAACTGGCAGTCTATTTGTTTTAGGTCATTACAACTTAAATCACAACTTACAGAAATTAAAACACTAAGAACAGTATAATGGCAGAGACAAAAAGGAAGACACAAATAACTTTTAATTTCAGGAGAATTTGGGAACTTTATCTTTTTAAAAAATTTTTTAAATCAAACTACAGTTGATTTACAATGTATGGGAATATTTTATTTAGATAATCTCAGATTTGCTTAAACCTGAGATTGTTGGTTCAGGGAAAATAGACACAGAAGAAAAAAAAAGAAAAGAAAAATTAAGTGTCAGCTGATTTAATGAACTATGGCAAAATTAAAATGAGATTTATGTTTTCATGTTATTTAACAGCATGAATGGATTTCTCCAGGGAGTCATCAACAATGACCATAGTTAGGCTTGTGTATAAGCATATGCTACAAATGGTGGTAAAATAAGACTCCCCGCCAAGGTAACAGCATAAGAAAATCCAGGGTTTATAGTCAGACGTTTTTAAAAATTCTAGTTCTATTATGTGTTAGAATTTTAAAAATTCTAGTTCTATTACATTAATCTTGCTAATTTCCCTCTTCAAGTTTCAGTTTATTCATAATGCTTCAGTATGTTTCTTAAGATTATATGTGAAAGACACACAGGAATTGCCTAATAGTGCAGAGTGCATAGCAAACACTAAGTATGTGTTCATTTTCAGCCATTGACTTACTCATTGGCATGGCGGCTACTCCATAACCCTTGAGTCTCTTGAATCCTGAGTGGAAAGCCAACTTTCTCTCTTCAGGAGGAATCAGAAGCAGAGAAGATGAGAGTGTGCATAATGTGTTAGGTATGGAAACCTAGGAAGAAGAGAGTCAAGAAAAGAGGCGCTGATTTCAATTTCAAAATTTTAGAGTTGTAAGCTTGTAAACCTCCCTAAAATATTCACTTGCTTCTCACTCCCTTAAGCTATAATTTTCTGTTAGTATGTTTTAGAACATAATTTTTTCATTCTCTCTTTCTAGTCCATCTCCTCTGTCTCCAGTTTATTTACTGTGGGGTCCCAACTGCCAATCCAACCACCTCATGGAAACCTCCTATCCGTTGACCTTGCCACTTGATGATAATGCCCCTCATGTTCTCACTTCCTTCTTTATCCAACTGGACAATGGGAATCCATCTCTAGTATCACTCTCCTATATAGATCATTCACTCCCTTGCTCCTCTCTCTTCACCTTACTCTTTTGAAAAATCCTGACTCTGGTTAACTGAACTCTTTACTCATTCTGCAGCTGAACAGAGCAGGAGAAAGACACACAATTGTGGTGTCCCTTTAAGTTTGAAAATACAAGTGGGCACTTGGCACTGCTCTGCAATCTAGTTGCATTCTCCTAATAAATTAACTTTGTCTTCTCTTAGAAAACTAATTCACATCTTATTTCTTATACTCAAATTTCCATGATCTCCTCCCTTCTTTCTCACTCTGTCCTGATGACCTTGACTCCTTTATCACTCAGCAAATTAGAAGTAATAGCAAAAATACTTCTCCAACTTCCAATACCATATCTGCTAAACACCCTGCTTCTATTCCCGTATACTCTACTCTCATTCCTGTTACAATATATATTCTTAACATTTTGTGTGTGTGTGTTGTGAGAACTAGCAGTCTGGAAAAGCCTGTAAACTCTTTTCAGAATAATGTTCTTGAATGCATAAAATAAAATGACTAGGAATACAAAAAACTATTAAAATTTAACTATCAAGATGTTTAAAAACTTGTGTTATAGTAATATATGTTTCTTTATTAATGCATTACATAAGAAGATCTAGCAGGTGGTCTAACAACTACCATATTTTAGTGTAGTGAAGAGAGAAAGTTATATTTTAAGATATTTCCAATAGTTATGTGATGTGAAAATATCTGTATTAGTACCCAATTCTGATTTGTTGATTACATTCATTATTGAAGGAAATATTAAATTTCAATCAAAGATTAATAAAAATAAGGAGGTAGTCTTTTGCCCATTCAAGTTCACAGACCTTCTGAATTCTCCTATGGGCTTCTTGGAAGTTGGTGCATACCAGATTTAAAATCTGAGATAAAGCCAAACCTTCCAGTTGTACAAAAATTGGATTGATCCCTTAATCATTATGTAGTGTCCTTCCTTGTCTCTTGTAACATTCTTTATTTTAAAGTCTATTTTATCTATGAGTATTGTTTTTCATTTCTAATTCTATTGATTTGAGTCTTCTCCCTTTTATTCTTGATGAGTCTGGCTAATGGTTTATCAATTTTATTTATCTTCTCAAAGAACCAGCTTTTAGTTTTATTGATCTTTGCTATTGTTTCCTTCATTTCTTTTTCATTTATTTCTGATCTGATCTTTATGATTTCTTTCCTTCTGCTAAATTTGGGGTTTTTTTGTTCTTCTTTCTCTAGTTGCTTTAGGTGCAAAGTTAGGTTGTTTATACGAGATGTTTCCTGTTTCTTAAGGTAGGATTGTATTGCTATAAACTTCCCTCTTAGAACTGCTTTTGCTGCATCCCATAGGTTTTGGGTCGTCGTGTCTCCATTGTCATTTGTTTCTAAGTATTTTTTGATTTCCTCTTTGATTTCTTCAGTGATCACTTCGTTATTAAGTAGTTTATTGTTTAGCCTCCATGTGTTTGTATTTTTTACAGATCTTTTCCTGTAATTGATATCTAGTCTCATAGCGTTGTGGTCAGAAAAGATACTTGATATGATTTCAATTTTCTTAAATTTGCCAAGGCTAGATTTGTGACCCAATATATGATCTATCCTGGAGAATGTTCCATGAGCACTTGAGAAAAATGTGTATTCTGTTGTTTTTGGATGGAATGTCCTATAAATATCAATTAAGTCCATCTTGTGTAATGTATCATTTAAAGCTTGTGTTTCCTTATTTATTTTCATTTTGGATGATCTGTCCATTGGTGAAAGTGGGGTGTTAAAGTCCCCTACTATGATTGTGTTACTGTCGATTTCCCCTTTTATGGCTGTTAGTATTTGCCTTATGTATTGAGGTGCTCCTGTGTTGGGTGCATAAATATTTACAATTGTTATATCTTCTTCATGGATCGATCCCTTGATCATGATATAGTGTCCTTCTTTGTCTCTTGTAATAGTTTTTACTTTAAAGTCTATTTTATCTATGAGTATTGCTACTCCAGCTTTCTTTTGATTTCCATTCGCATGGAATATCTTTTTCCATCCCCTCACTTTCAGTCTCTATGTTTCCCTAGGTCAGAAGTGGGTCTCTTGTAGACAGCATATATATGGGTCTTGTTTTTGTATCCATTCAACAAGCCTGTGTCTTTTGGTTGGAGAATTTAATCCATTTACATTTAAGGTAATTATCGATATGTATGTTCCTGTTACCATTTTCTTAATAGTTTTGGGTTTGTTTATGTAGGTCGTTTTCTTCTCTTGTGTTTCCCACTTGGAGAAGTTCCTTTAGCTTTTGTTGTAGAGCTGGTTTGGTGGTGCTGAATTCTCTTAGCTAGAGCTAATCAATGAATTTGGTAAAGTTGCAGGATACAAAATTTATGTACAGAAATCTCTCGGATTCCTATACACTAACAATGAAGGATCAGAAAAAGAAATTAAGGAAACAATCCCATTCACCACTGCAACAAAAAGAATAAAATACCTAGGAATAAGCCTACCTAAGGAGTACAGGCAAGGATATGCAATGGAGAAAAGACAGTCTCTTCAATAAGTGGTGCTGGGAAAATTGGACAGCTACATGGAGAAGAATGAAATTAGAGCACTCCCTAACACCATACACAAAAATAAACTCAAAATGGATTAGAGACCTAAATGTAAGACCAGACACTATAAAACTCTTAGAGGAAAACACAGGAAGAACACTCTTTGACATACATCACAGCAAGGTCGTTTTTGACCCACCTCCTACAGTAATGGAAATAAAAACAAAAATAAACAAATGGGACCTAATGAAACTTACAAGCTTTTGCACAGCAAAGGAAACTATAAACAAGACAAAAAGACAACCCGACATTTCTCCAAAGAAGACATACAGATGGCCAAGAGGCACATGAAAAGCTGCTCAACATCACTAATTATTAGAGAAATGCAAATCGAAACTACAGTGAGGTATCACCTGACACCAGTTAGAATGGACATCATCAGAAAATCTACAAACAACAAATGCTGGAGAGGGTGTGGAGAAAAGGGAACCCTCTTGCACTGTTGGGGGAATGTAAATTGATACAGTCAGTATGGGGAACAGTATGGTGGAGGTTCCTTAAAAAATTAAAAATAGAATTACCATATGACTCAGCAAACCCACTACTGGGCATGTACCCAGAGAAAACCATAATTCAAAAAGACACATGCGGGGCTTCCCTGGTGGCGCAGTGGTTGAGAGAGCTCTATTTACAATAGCCAGGTCATGGAAGCAACCTAAATGCCCATTGACAGATGAATGGATAAAGAAGATGTGGTACATATATACAACGGAATATTACTCAGCCATACAAAGAACGAAATTGGGTCATTTGTAGAGACGTGGATGGACCTAGAGACTGTCATACAGAGTGAGGTAAGTCAGAAAGAGAAGAACGAATATCGTGTATTAATGCATATATGTGGAATCTAGAAAAATGGTACAGAAGATCGAGTTTGCAAGGCAGAAATAGAGACACAGATGTAGAGAGAGCAAACACATGGACACCAAGTGAGGGAAACAGGGATGGGAGGTGGTGGTGGTGGTGGGATGAATTGGGAGATTGGGATTGACATACATACATTAATATGTATAAAATAGATAAATAATAAGAACCTGCTGTATAAAAAAATAAAATGCAAACAAAATATTGGCCATTTGCTGGGACAAAAAGCAAATTTCAAGTGATTAAATTCTGACCTCAGGGGCTTCCCTGGTGGCGCAGTGGTTGCGCGTCCGCCTGCCGATGCAGGGGAACCGGGTTCGCGCCCCGGTCTGGGAGGATCCCACATGCTGCGGAGCGGCTGGGCCCGTGAGCCATGGCCGCTGAGCCTGCGCGTCCGGAGCCTGTGCTCCGCAACAGGAGAGGCCACAACAGAGGGAGGCCCGCATACCACAAAAAAAAAAAAAAAAAAAAATTCTGACCTCAGTGAAATTAAACTAGAAATCAGTAATAAGATAACCAGATAAAATCTCTCTATTTAAAAATTAAGAAATACTAAATGTGTCAAATAACAAATTAAAATAAAAATTAGAGAAGTTTTTTATTTGAATTATAATAAAATTGTCACAGAAGTTTAAGCATCAACATTTTTGTGGTACAGATTTTTTAAAAGTTGAAGGAAATTTACAGCCATTAAAATTAAATGCATAAATTTGAAAAGAAGTGTTGAAAATTAATGAATTAAACATCTATTTCAAGAAATAAGAAAAAGAAACCCAAAGAAAATGAAAAAGAGGTAAGAGTAGAAATCATTAGAGAAATGCAAATCAAAACTACAGTGAGGTATCACCTCACATCAGTCAGAATGGCCATCATCAAAAAATCTACAAACAGTTAATCCTGGAGAGGGTGTGGAGAAAAGGGAACACTCTTGCACTGCTGGTGGGAATGTAAATTGATCCAGCCACTATGGAGAACAGTATGGAGGTTCCTTAAAAAACTAATAATAGAACTACCATACCACCCAGCACTCCCACTACTGGGCACATACCCTGAGAAAACCATAATTCAAAAAGAGTCATGTACCACAATGTTCACTGCAGCTCTATTTACAATAGCCAGGACATGGAAGCAACCTAAGTGTCCATTAACAGATGAATGGATAAAGAAGATGTGGCACATGTATACAATGGAATATTACTCAGACATAAAAAGAAATGAAATTGAGTTACTTGTGAGGTAGATGGACCTAGAGTCTGTCATACAGAGTGAAGTAAGTCAGAAAGAGGAAAACAAATACTGTATGCTAACACATATATATGGAATCTTAAAAAAAAAATGGTTCTGAAGAACCTAGGGGCAGGACAGGAATAAAGATGCAGATGTAGAGAATGGACCTGAGGACACGGGAAGGGGTAAGGGTAAACTGGGACAAAGTGAGAGCGTGGCATGGACATATATTCACTACCAAATGTAAAATTGATAGCTAGTGGGAAGCCTCCTCATAGCACAGGGAGATCAGCTTGGTGCTTTGTGACCACCTAAAGGGGTGGGATAGGGAGGGCGGGAAGGAGACGCAAGAGGGAGGAGATATGGGGATATATGTATATGTATACCTGATTCACTTTGTTATAAAGCAGAAAGTAACACACCATTGTAAAGCAATTATACTCCAATAAAGATGTTAAAAAAAATTAATGAAATAAATGAATATATGTTAAAGGGAATCGACAAAGTCACAAATTAATTCTTTGAAAAGGCTAATAAGCTGGTAAAACTTTGGAAGAATGATCAAGAAAAAACAAGAGGCAACACATATAACCCAAAGAACATCACTATAGATCCTACAGATATTGAAAATACATAAGAGCATGTTATAGGCAACTTTATGTTGATAAAATGTTGAAAACTGAAGTAATGTGGACAAAATTCTAATAAAGAACATTTAACAATATGAACAGAGATGAAATTAAAATATTATTAGTCCTTTGACTATTATAAAAATTCAACCTGTAAACTGAAACCTTGTCTGAAAGAAAACTCCAGGCCAAGATAGCTTCCCTTGGTGGAATTTTCCAACCATTTAAGGAAGAGTTGTCCCTAATATTATAAAAACCCTTAGAATTAAGGGGAAAAGTGAATATTGCTCTGTTTGTTTGTGAAGTTATCATAGTCTTGATATCAAAGCCTGATAAGGAAACCACAGGGAAAGAAAATTAAATCCAACTCCACCCATAAATATGGACAGAAAAATCCTAAGCAAGACGTTAGCTAGCAAATTATATTCAACAGATATAAAATGAATAAAATCTAATTAATCAAGATGATTTGCTCCAGGAAAGCAAGGTTGGTTTCACACTTGAAAATCAATTAGCATAATTCACCACATTAACCAAATGAAGAAGAAAAAGCATGGGATTTCAGCAGATGCAGAAAAAAAAGGTGTCATAAAATTTGACATCCATTTATAATAATTAAAAAGCACTCAGCAAACCAGGAGTTTATTTAATATGATTTTTAAATAAGAATAATTTACAAGATATTAAATACATTTATCTGATATTAAATACATTTATCTAGGTTAATGAATACGAAAAATTCAAAAGAGCCATTTTTTCAGAATACCACAACAATAATTTAGAAAATAACCATTATAAAATAGTACTACTCAAAATAGCATCAACAAATATCAAATAAGATTGTTTGTTCCAATTTGCTGGGTGAGGGGAAGCCTAAGGCGCCCCAGGATAAATGAAGAGGAGGATATGGAGTGGAGTACGGATGGCATTTAAGGCAGAGACGTGCGAGGGAGGTAGAACTATTTAAGGAGAAAATTCTACAGACTGACTAACCAAACATGAGGAGAGCAGGTGCTGCAAAGATGGCGGCAGCTGTGACAGTGTCTCTACTGACATTTTATGTTATATTTCAAGTACTTGAAGTAAAAATGAATGCAAGTTTAGGAATCAATTTGCAAGATTAGAACACAACTCTATGTTCTACAAGATCTCCCAGATCAAAAGATTACACCAATAAAAATTTTTTTAAATAAATTCAGGTTTATTTAGCTACCACATAAATGCAATAAAATTGACTCCTTTTGTATATGCATCTTGACAAACACATTGGGTCATGTAACCACCACCACAATTGGGGTGGAGAATATTGGCATCATCCTCAAAAGCTTCGTGCCTATTTGTAGTCAGTCCTGTCCCCTCCACTCTAGCCTGTGGCAAAGATTTATATATTTTATGTTCTTAGAGTTTTGTCTTTTATGGAATGTCATATGCCTCTTTGCTTCCAGAAATATATTTTTAAAGAATCTAGTATTTCTAAGACACTTCAAAGTTTACTCACTATAATAGCATTTTATCATAGGAATCTCTAACAACTTCATATTCTAACCGCAATTCTAAGTAAAAATTCCATGCACAGTATAGTCACGTGTATTAAAGCAGACAAAATTTACACAGATGAAAAAATATAAAAATAATTTTAATAACACTTATATAGTCTCTTCTATGTACCAGTTACCTTTCTAAATACTTTCACATATATTAAATCATTTCATCCCCTACTATTATAAATAATTTTACATGTAATAACTCATTTAATTCAACAAAACTATAAGGAAATTACTATGATCCTAATTTTATGGATGAGGAAATTGGGGATCAAACAAAGTAATTTGCCCAAGGCAAAAAGCTAGTAAATGGAATAACCAGAATTAAATGCAAGCAAGTTTGTTATGTATGCATTCTTTTAAGAAAAACAGGAGAAAACAGAATATAATATTCAACCATAATAGATTGGATCATAGCAACCTGGAGATTGAGGCTGACCTAGTCATGCACCTATGTATGTACACTAATGAATTAGATTCCCCAAATCATAGCACATGCATACAGAAAGGAACTTGCAGCTTATCTTGTCAAATTCCTTTACTTTATCACTGAAGAAAATGAGACCCAGAGAAAAACAAAAAATTTGTCCTGTATTATTACGCTAATTTATGGCTGACTTGGCAGTAAAATACAGGTAATTTCTCCCACACTATTTCAAAATATCCCTAATCACCTTGAAGCAGATAATCTATACAAGTTATCTATCATGTACAGAGCCCTCTTCTGAAAATCCTCAAGTGCCTTCATTCTCACAGACCCCTTCTGAACAAAAATAGACAGAATACCTTATACATAGGCTATTATGCTTTATTTCACATGACTTCGCTAGTCCAGGATCTTTGCATGACCAAAGGTGCATGTAATGTGTCTAATAAAAGAGCTGTGCCCTAAAGAGGTACTCTCTACTGAAGAGTGGCTGCAATATCCAATCAAACCATTGACTCCCAGGCACAGCTGGCAGGTACAAATGCAGAGGGTCACAGAGAGAAAAAACAAAAAGCAGAAGTCATGAAGCACTAGATTCGATGAGTCCATGGCTTCAAGTACTTGAGATAAAAATGAGAACTGCTATCAGAATAAGATCAAACAGGAATATGGAAGCAGAGTCGAAGGGACCAAATCACTAGCCCTAGAATGCCCTGAGGTCAGCACAGTGGCTTTTATACCACTAGGTCAGGGTGCAGTAGAATCACTTGGGAACTGGTTAGAAGTGCAAATTTTCAGACCCCACACAGACTTACTAAGGGTAGGGCCCAGAAAACTATGTTTTTAATAAGCACCCCAGATGACTCTGATGTACTATAAGGTTCAAGAACCATGAAACTAGGCCAGCAACTGTACCCTGAACATTGGTCAGAATGACATTCCAATTCCTTGCTTCCTTACTTAACTTTCCCTAAATCCTTTAAGATAAAAGCCTAGGAGTTATCTAGGAGTAACCCTGCAGTTTCTGTTCCTTGCAGCAATCTAATTAACAATCAGCTTCAAGTGTTGGAGAACTGCTGCATATAATCAACTTTAATGAATTGTTTGAACTTTATTCAAATTATGCTGCTCTTTCGCATATTAATTTCTTCATTCATTCATTCATTCAATAAATATTTATTATTCACTGTTTACCATGTGCCAGACAGTACATAGCAATGAAAATACAAAAATCCCTGCATTTTTAGAACTTAGATTATGGTGAGAGGCAACAGACAACGAACAGTTAAATAAATAAGGTAGGACATACGTCAGATGGTGATAAGTGCTATGGGAAAAATAATAAAGAGGCAGGGAAGGTGATAGGGAGTATAGAGGGGGCTTTGTGATTTAAATAGGGTGGACGGGAAGGCAACTCTACTAACGTGCCATTTGAGCAAACACCTGATGGCTCTATGGGAGCAAGCCTTGTGGATACCTGGGGGAAGGGAGATCTTAGAGGATTATAGGAATGGCAAGGAGGCCAGTGTGACTAGAGCTGAAAGAATGATGGGAAGAGCCGAGCCATAGACATAAAGTCAGAGAGACTAACAGGAAGCTAGATGGTTTAAGACTTTACAAGTGATTGTGAAGACTTGGGGGTTTATTCATTAATTTTGTAAGTTGTGGATAATTTATTTCTCCAATCACATAAACTTTGAGATTCTTTATTTGATAGGAATAAATGGCCTAACCTTTTAACCAACGTATGAAGTACAATTGTGCCTTTTGATAAGGCAGCTTTACGATCATAATTCCAGGCTGGCCCTGGAGAGAGGAATACCAAGAGAGTAGTCTATACGATCTTAACCACTGTAACAGGGAGAATCAAAAAATAAATCTTCTGGTTTTCTGGAGATAGACAAATTCTTTGCAGCATTTTGAGTAAAGTGACTTTATCTGAGGTTAAAATGATTCCACAGAGAAAGCAATTCTCTTTTTTTTTTTTTATTTTTTATTTTTTTTCGGTACGCGGGCCTCTCACTGTTGTGGCCTCTCCCGTTGCGGAGCACAGGCTCTGGACGGGCAGGCTCAGCGGCCATGGCTCACGGGCCCAGCCGCTCCACGGCATGTGGGATCTTCCAGGACTGGGGCACGAACCCGTGTCCCCTGCATCGGCAGGCGGACTCTCAACCACTGCGCCACCAGGGAAGCCCAGCAATTTTCTTTAGAATAGAATTTATCATTGGGCTGGGAGGATGCATGAACTTCTTCTGAAACCTTTTGTTACCAAGTACGTGGAAAGTTATAGTTACATGAAAATATTCAGCTTGACACATGTCTGAGACCTAAATCCATTAGAACAGACGTGCCTGGAGACAGAAGTGATTGTAGAAAACATATCCCTTCTTTGTACACCATCCCAGACACACTGAGTGTGGGGTGGTCTGCAGGTCTGCAATGAATGCAACAGACAACAGTCCCTGCCACGTGGAGATCACATTACAGGATAGGGATGCAGAAAACAACACCTAAACAATAAATTGGCTGATTTCACATAGTTATGAGTGGTATGAAAAGGGTAGCAGGACAAGGAGTGACCAGTAGAGTCTGTGGCTTTCTACTTGAGATTAATTGCTCAGAAAAGCCCTCTCTGAGGAGGTGACATTTAAATTAAAACCTAAATGATGAGAAGAAGCCAGTCTTGCAAAGATCTGGGGCCCAAGAACAATGTAGATGGTTCAGATACACAATAACCCTTAACATTTATTTTGTCATCTACAGCTTTCACTTCTGTTTCACGTACCTTGATTTTTTTTTTATCCTCACAATAATACTGTGGAAAAAATACAGTAGACATTATTTGACCTATTTTGCAGGTGAGTAACTAGGTTTCAGAGAGGTCTAAGGGCCTGCCAAAGACGATTAGTAGATGGGCTTTGGCAGGCATTCCTTCCTGGCCCAGTTTGTTGCTATTGTGATTCCAAAGAAAATGAATATTCTCAAGTTGAGAAATACCGATGTTACATAGAGGATAAAAACAAAGAAAAAAAATTGTATTTAGGTTTCAGTTATTTGTAAATGATAAAATATAATTCACCTGTAATTTTTTAACTATAGGTTTTAATTGCTCTTTATTTTTCATTTGAGAGTTTTAGTTTGGGCCATCTGGGTTTGAGGGGTGATATAGTGGTCTCTTCTGCTAAGTCTTGATTTGCATTTCCTTCTAATTTTAACCGTAAGAGATACTTAAGGATCTAGCCCACACTGATTTTTGCTACATTATGAGCTTATACGTTCCTCATATGCACAGATTTATAGAATAAATCTACGTACAACTTCCAAATCTAGGGTTACCAGGGCAAGGATACACTTGATGATCAAATGAGGTCATTAAAAGAGTTTTAAAAAGTAAATATGAACAATTTTACTCTATTATTGATATTAGTATTAAGATCTGTGCAAGGGTAAGTTTTTCTTCAATTCCTAGAGGCCTATACCACACTACATTTTTCCAGAAATGCTTTTGTTTCCTAACATTCTGACGACATTGACTATATGAATAACAAGAAATTTTTTCTGCCTCTTCTGGAAATGTGTAGTTCTCTGTCATTTTACAGTAATAAATTTCAGGGAACAAATTTAAGAAATATTCATGTCATCTTTTCATGAAATGAGAAATTCCTTCTTTGTCTCATGGATCTCAGAAGACTACATTAATAAGTGCAGCTACTACATCACAATTATATGAGAAATACTTCTAAAATTTACTGAAACATAATATTTTGAAATTATAGGATAAAATATTATCATATTTAACATTAAAGCTGATTTTGCACACAGTGATCTATATCAGTACCTAATAAGCCAGGATGTGTGTTCTAGGCTTTTTAAAAGTCACAGCACAAGGCAAGAAAAAAATGGACAATGACAAGCTTTGATGGTGATAAAGTCAACAATAGATGCAAGTTGTGGTAATAGTAGTATTTTATGGTTTCCTTTGCTGTGCAAAAGCTTTCAAGTTTCATTAGGTCCCATTTGTTTATTTTTGTTTTTATTTCCATTCCTCTAGGAGGTGGGTTAAAAAGGATCTTGCTGTGATTTATGTCATAGAGTGTTCTGCCTGTTTTCCTCTAAGAGTTTTATAGTGTCTGGCCTTCCATTTAGGTCTTTAATCCATTTTGAGTTTATTTTTGTGTATGGTGTTAGGGAGTGTTCTCATTTCAGTCTTTTACATGTAGCTGTCCAGTTTTCCCAGCACCACTTATTGAAGAGGCTGTCTTTGCTCCATTGTATATTCTTGCCTCCTTTATCAAAGATAACATGACCATATATGCATGGGTTTATCTCTGGGCTTTCTGTACTGTTCCATTGATTTATATTTCTGTTTTTGTGCCAGTACCATACTGTCTTGATTACTGTAGGTTTGTAGTATAGTCTGAAGTCTGGGAGCCTGATTCCTATAGTTCTGTTTTTCTCAAGATTGCTTTGGCTGTTCAGGGTCTTTTGTGTTTCCATACAAATTGTGAAATTTTTTTTTCTAGTTCTGTGAAAAATGCCATTGGTAGTTGGATAGGGATTGCACTGAATCTGTAGATTGCTTTGGGTAGTATAGTCATTTTCACAGTGTTGATTCTTCCAATCCAAGAACATGGTATATCTCCATCTGTTTGCATCAACTTTAATTTCTTTCATCACTGGCTTATGGTTTTCTGCATACAGGTCTTTTGTCTCCTTAGGTAGGGGGATATATGTATATGTATAGCTGATTCACTTTGTTATAAAGCAGAAACTGTTCCATTGATTTATATTTCTGTTTTTGTGCCAGTACCATACTGTCTTGATTACTGTAGGTTTGTAGTATAGTCTGAAGTCTGGGAGCCTGATTCCTATAGTTCTGTTTTTCTCAAGATTGCTTTGGCTGTTCAGGGTCTTTTGTGTTTCCATACAAATTGTGAAATTTTTTTTTCTAGTTCTGTGAAAAATGCCATTGGTAGTTGGATAGGGATTGCACTGAATCTGTAGATTGCTTTGGGTAGTATAGTCATTTTCACAGTGTTGATTCTTCCAATCCAAGAACATGGTATATCTCCATCTGTTTGCATCAACTTTAATTTCTTTCATCACTGGCTTATGGTTTTCTGCATACAGGTCTTTTGTCTCCTTAGGTAGGGGGATATATGTATATGTATAGCTGATTCACTTTGTTATAAAGCAGAAACTAACACACCATTGTAAAGCAATTATACTCCAACAAAGATGTTAAAAAAATAAAAGACAGTATCTATCAGCAGTTGCAATGTGCCAGGTGCCAGGCTAAGCACTTTACTTACACTATCTTAGCCATCCTGCTCTGTACAACCTTATTTCCCACCACTCTCCTAAATAAATCCTGCCTTAAACCTATCTCCTCCCTCCACCCCAAATATGCTACACTTATTAATGCTTTATTCATTCACTAAATAAATATTTATGGAACATCTATTATATATTATGTACCATGAAATGCAACCACTGACTTCCAGTGAGAGAGACAAACAGAAAGAGCCATGCATAATGGTGAGTACTCTGACAGAGGGGAGTACTGGGTCCAACAGCAAAAAGTACAGGCAAACATCTAGCCCAGTTTGAGAAAGTTTCCCAGAAGAGTTAATCATCAGAACTGAATAAAGATGAGTGAGTGAGCAAGGGGGGATAACTGCAAACATTGTTCCAGACAAAGGCTATGTGCAAAGAAGTGAGAAAGACCATGTAGGATTGGGTACCAGCAAGTTGATCATATGGCAGTAATGTACCCTAAGGGGGCAAGTGCAGAGCAATAAACTTGGACGGATAGGCTGAAGGGGAATTTTGCTGGTCCTAGCATACATTCCTAAGGAATTTGGATTTTATCCTATAGTGTAGACCAGAGATTGGCAAACCTATTCTGTAAAGGATAAGAGAGTAAAAATTTTATGCTCTGTGGGCTATATGGTCTCTGTCACAACCATGTAATGCTGCCATTGCAGTGCACAAGCAGTCACAGACAACAGGTAAACAATGGATGTGCTTGTGTTCCAGTAAAACTGTGTTTAAAAACTGGCAGTGGGCTAGATTTAGTCCATGGACTATAGTTTGCCCTACCTGCACTCCCAGTATAGATTCTTATTTCTCAAAGTTTTATCTGAGGTCCAGCAGTAGCAGCTGAAAATTTGTTAGAAATGCAGAATCTCAGACATGACTGCAGGCCCACTGAATCTGAATCATTTAACAGTTTAATTGTGTGCACATTCAAGTTTAAGAAGCACAACTGGAAAACACTGAAAAATTTTAAGCATGAGAATGACATAACAGGCTTTGTTCCAGTTACAATGTGACTCTTTCTGAATATCCCCCATCCAATATTTTCCATACGTGTAAACCTTCAACGTTGTTCAAGCCCCAGCTTGAGTCTACCTCACCCATGGAACCATATGCCACCAACCTGAAGTGATAATTTTCTCCTCTGATATCTTAAGCACAAAAACATGTTTTATCATTTAATTGTTTCTGTGACTTTTCTTAGGTCATAATATGCCCAAGAATAAGAACTATCCGTACATCTTTTATAGTTCCCACCTAACAAACCTAACAATGAAATATATGGAGGAAGAAATGTATTCCAAAAGAATCTGCCACTTTAGAAGTTGGTGTTGGTAATTTGGATTGGGGCTACAGAGTTCTTAACTGTGGCATTGGTATTGCCTTAGGGAGCATAGTTTCATATCCCACAGAAGCCAGCTTCCATTGGGCTGGAAAATTGTCTAAAAGTATACCTCTAAACCATGAGTACTTTTGGATGTGCAAGGGCTGGGTCAGAGGAATTGCGCGGCTTAAAAAGAAAAAAAAAAAACTCATCTAAAGTTTTGGGAGAAAAAACAATTCTAGGCAAGGGTATCATCTTTGGATAGTTCCTCAACTCTTGAAAGTCTGATCTTCAGAAATATCCATCAATACTTTGTTTCACCATATCAAGAGGCTTATGCAGTTCCAAGGCTCCAAAAGCATCGCTGGGTTAACTCAAGACATTCATGAAATTTGTTATAATCTTGTTATCATCAATTGAAGGTATCTGGCATTCCAGGGTTATCTCATTTTCTCCTGGGATGAGAGGCTACACTGACCCTGAAGGCCTTATTCACACAACCTTGGGTCTCTCTGCATAAAAACAAACATGAATTCCTAGTTCTCCAGGGATATCTAGACTGGAATGTTCAAGAGTTAGGGCACTTACTGACTCTGTCTCTGGACAGGCAAAGGTCTGGTATAATTTACCAGAGCCAAGGTTCTAGGTGACAGGACTAAGGGACTGAGTAGAACAGTGCTGGTCCATGGGCTGTAGAATATAGAACCAAGGAGGAAAAACGGAAAGAGAGACTAAGGGTAAAACCAGAATCAGAAAGACTATCTAGTACAAGTGATCAGGATAGTTAGATAAGAAACTGGAACCATAAAGCAGAGCAAGCATATGACTAATGGAAAGTGGAAGGCAGAGCCAGGAGTGATTCCCAGAGGTATGGGATGATAACTACAGGACTTTATGGGGTGCCAGAGACATTTCCTGTGGGAGGAGGAGAAGTTGTTACAAACACTCCACACATTGGAACAATAGCATTTTGGTCTAAGTTAAATATATTTCATCTGTTTCTATAGGGCAAAAGATAACATCAGTCTATGTACCCCATAGTTTCCTCTGCATAATGGACATCACAATGGTTTTTAAAATTTTTCATGGATGGTTTTGGGGAAATTTAGATTCATTAACTTTTAAAAAGAAACATTTAAATTCCCTTCCCTGGCCAACTAAGCCCTTGCCCATGCTTATCTAGAATGAGGAGTGGCACTAAAACACAGAGAAATCCCATCAGAATTGAGGCCTGGAAGCCACAGTTCAATTTAATGCCTAAATATTATCAAGTTTTCTTCAAAGAAATGCCATTAGGGAGGCATTAGAAAAGCAATGGGTTAGCATTTCAGAAATTGTCTATGAAAATGGTACCATAAATTATAGTAATGGAATAAAATTAACTTTGATTATTTAAGACAAGTGCCAATGTATTTGCCATCTTATAGGTGAGGAAGCTGAGGCACCAAGAGGCAGGTTCACACATAGCCAATCTGACCCTCTGATTTTAGCCACCACATGGATGGCAACGCACCATGCTGTGTGCTCAGCAACCTATAGAATCCTGGCTTCTGAAGTGATCACTGTCTAATGTAAAAGAACATTATCATCAATGCAAAAGATAGTTTCAGATATTCCTGTTTTATGAATGGTTTTACTAAAATACTTTTAATTACATTTACAAACTTTTCAAATATCAGTAACAGCTTTTCTCTCACAAATTCAGCCTCAGTGCTGAAAGATACGGTGTTTTGTTTTGTTTTTATAATGCACATAAGCCTAAATGTTTCTCCAAATATAGTATTTCCATCAATCATCTTTAGATATCATCCTGTAAAAAGGAAACTAAAAGATCCCAGTAACACTGAATTTCATTAGCATGCAGTGATTTACAGAACATTTCAGCATTTTAGCCCACACAGTTTCTATGAATGTTTCAGACTGGAATATGACAAAACCGCAATGAAAAATAAAGATGAATGTACTGAAAATATCAATTAATTGATTTAAACATGGTAAATAATAACAAAAGATCTTTTTGAAGAGAATGAGAATTTTTTTATGTTTACTTCAAGAAATCTATAAGGAAAATGGTTGCATAAAATATATTATTCATTAAAGACAGGACTATTTTTTAAGAGTATATGTATGTTTACTATTATTTAAGTTATCCATAAGAAACATGGGAACTATGACATACTGTACACTTATTCTTATTTACAGATCTTGTTCAGAATAAAAGAAAAAAAAGTACTTTAAAACAGCTCATTTTCTTATTCCTTTCAAACGCTCTTTATTTTTATAACCCATCTTTTATAAACTGTTTTGTTATTTCCATAAACTCTGAATGTAAGAGAAATACAGATCATTTAATAAGAATTTTGACTATAAATATGTGTACAAAGTACCTGAAATATCTTAACAAGTTTTCAAGATGAGTAAACTAAATTATTTATTACTAATTATGTGATAATTACACTATTTGTCCTTTTATATATATTATCAAAGAAGCTGTGGGAGGTATTTTGCTATCTCCAGATGAGAAAGTTAAGTGACCCACCCAAAGTCACACAACTAGTAAATAAAAACTCAATTTACCATTTGATTCTTTTCTTTTGAAGATTTAGTTTATTTAATTTTTTAATTTAATTTATCTTTGGCTGTGTTGGGTCTTAATTGCGGCACATAGGATCTTCATTGAGGCATGTGGGATCTTTTGTTGTGGCGCTCGGGCTTCTCTCTAGTTGTGGCATGAGGGTTTTCTCTTCTCTAGTTGTAGCGCACGGGCTCCAGGGCACGTGGGCTCTGTAGTTGTGGCAGGCAGGTTTAGTTGCCCCGCGGCATATGGGATCTTAGTTCCCTGACCAGGGATCGAACCCACGGCCCCTGCATTGGAAGGCGGATTCTTTACCCCTGAACCACCAGGGAAGTTCCCACCATTTGATTCTTCATATCCCAAATATTTCTGCATTCTGACTGACATCAGAAAGAAATCTGTGTCAAATAGGTCTGCAAGAATCTGGAGTAAAATGAGAATAAGGTCAGAATAAATGACAATGATTCTAACAATGTTGATGCTATTTAAAAGCTTACTATGTACCTGACATTATGTTAAGCATTTTATATGTATCATTTCATTTAATCTTAAGAATATCGTGAAATAAGTTGTTTTACTACCTCTGTTTTATAAATAGAGAGAAAAAAGTTTAGAAACTCGTCTCATTTCAAAGTTAAATATCTTAATCTCCCCAGGATTAGACATGAAAATGTATAGAAAAATTTGTCAAATTTAACTTTAATGCATTGTAAGCCTATTAAAATTATGGTTATGAAGCCTATATAATAATGGAAAATGCTTGTGATATGATAGAGTTGAAAGGAGGGTATACATATTTAAATATACTACATTATTACAACTATATAAAAACAAGCTTAATGGAAGACTGGAAGAAGAAATATACGTGAAAGGCAGAATTCTAAAATGATCTCCAATGATCTAAACAAATGGTACAAATGAGCATATTTAGAAAACAGAAGTTGAGTCACAGATGTAGAAAACAAACTTGTGGTTACCAGGGGGAAGCGGCGGGTGAAGGATAAATTGGGAGATTGGGATGGACATATACACACTACTATATATAGAATAGGTAACTAATAAAAACCTACTGAATAGCACAGGGAACTCTATTCAATACTCTGTAATGACCTATATGGGAATAGAATCTTAAAAAGAGTGGATTTGTGTGTATGTATAACGGACTCACTTTGCTGTACAACAGAAACTAACACAACATTGAAAATCAACTATACTTCAATTTAAAAAATTAATTTAAAAAATTAAAAATGCAGGTGCAAGATGATTATGTTGCAGAGATCTCCCATACAATATCATGCCTATGGTTAACACTGTACGATACACTTAAATTTTTTTAAGAAAGTAGATGTCATGTAAAGTGTTCTTACCACAATAGAAAGTAAAAATAATATAAAATAAAATGGTCTCCAATGACCCATGTCCTTGGTGAAAACTGTGAATATGATAGAATTTCACTCCTATGATTATATTATGTTATTTTTTTAATTTTTATTGGAGTATAGTTGATTTACAATGCTGTGTTTCTGCTGTACAGCAAAGTGAATCAGATATATATATATATACACGTATACGTGTGTGTATGTATGTGTGTGTGTGCATGTATATATATATATATATATATATATGTATATCTCCACTCTTTTATAGATTCTTTTCCCATATAGAGAATTTCACTCCTATGATTATATTATGTTATTTTTTTAATTTTTATTGGAGTATAGTTGATTTACAATGCTGTGTTTCTGCTGTACAGCAAAGTGAATCAGATATATATATATATACACGTATACGTGTGTGTATGTATGTGTGTGTGTGCATGTATATATATATATATATATATATATATATATATATGTATATCTCCACTCTTTTATAGATTCTTTTCCCATATAGGTCATTGCACAGTACTGAGTAGAGTTCCCTGTGATATGGCAAAAGAATTTTTGCAGATATAATTAAGGTTCCTAACCAGTTGAGTTTGTCAAAAGGAAGACTATTCTAATTAATTCTAATTAGATGAGTTTTTTAAAGGAGGTCTAGAGATTGAAGAGATGCTCCTGATGTCCTGGAAGAAAGCAAAAATCTGTGTTGTGAACTGCCTGTGGAAGCCACGTGGCAGGGAACTGTGGGCAGCCTCCAGCAGCTGAGAATGGTCCCTGGATGACAGCTACTAAGAAGATGGGGATCTTCATCAGATAACCACAGTGACCTGAATTCTGACAACAACCTTAAAGAGCTTGGAAGAAGACCTTGAGCCCAAGATGAGAACTGCAGCCCTGGACAAAACCTTGATTGTAGCCTTCTGAGACATGAACAGAGGTGCAGCTCAGTTGCACCCAGACCCCAAACTGTGCTTCAGTTTTCTCATCTATAAAATAGGGTTCAAAAGAGTGTCTATCTCATAATGTTGCTTCGAGGACTAACGAGTTGATTCATGCTGACTGCTTGAAAGAATAAGTTTTAGTTACCTATTGTTATATAAAAAATTACCCCAAAGTTTAGCATCTTAATACAACAAATATTTATTATATCGTGATTTCTGAGTCAGACATCCAGATGCAGTTATCTGTGTCTTCTAGCTCAGGGTCTCTTCACAGACTGCAAGCAAGGTTTTGGCCAGGGCTGCAGTCAAGGCTTGACTAGGGAAGAATCAGCTGTCAAGTTCATTCATGTAGTTGTCAACAAGATTCTCGGATTGTTGAACTGAAGACCTCAGTTCAATGCTGGCTGTTGAAAGGAAGTTGCCCCTAGTTCCTTATTACATGGAACTCTCCACAGAATAGCTCGCAACACGGCAGCTTGCTTCATCAGAGAGAGCAAGTGAGAGAGTGTGAGCAAGATGGAAGTCATGTTCTCTTTGTAACCTAATCTCAGAAGTGAAAGCCAATCACATTTGCTGATTCCATTTGTTAGAAGTAGATTACTAAATCCAACGCATAGTCAAAGGGAGGGATTACACAAGGGCATGAATACCAGGAGGCAAGAATCATTAAAAGCCATTTTAGAAGGTTTCCTACCCCCAGATGCTTGAAACAATAGCTCTCAATGAATGTTAGCCACTATTGCTATAATTAAGTGCTTTTAAGAATAAGCTAAACACAAAAATAATAATAATAGCAAGATGACTTTTTAGTAGGCTTAAAAAACCAGTTTCATGATTTTTTATTGAGTACTATGTGCCAGACACTATCCTGTAAAGTAAGAATACAAAGATAAATGAAGCATGGTTACTTACCTTTTAAGGAGTTGATGGTCTAGTGGGGGAGAAAAATCCCCAAAATGTCATTTGCTGTGATGGAAGTAGGTATACATTTTAGTGGGGCTACAAAGAAAAGAGTGAATGGTCATCTTAAAAATTGAGGTGATGCCTGAGCTAAGTTCTGAACAATTAATAGGTGTTCACAAGATTGGGAAAAGAGCATTCTATGGAGAGAGAAAGCTGTGGATAAAGATAAGAACAGGCAAAAGAGCATGACATATTTGGGGAACTACTGGTTGACCAATATGGCTGAAGAGTAACAATACATAAGTCTTCAAAGAAAGTATAGATTTCTGGATGTGAAATAATTATGGTTTAGCTTGTAATGTGAATATGAAGACTTGGAGGTAGGACATCTAGGTGTAGAAAGGCAAGTCACATACAGGTTTCTAACTGAAGGGGGATTTTTGAGTTGGAGAAGTAGACTTCAGAATCTTCACCAATCAGATGTTAATTGAAATTCTGGGATTAGGTTAAGTCTCCTGGTGAAAGTGTATAGAATAATTAAGGAATGGGCTTGTATTAGAAACTTTAGGAAAACAATATTTAAGGGACAAGATAAAAAACATAAGAAAAAGAAGGAATTGGGGCTTCCCTGGTGGCGCAGTGGTTGAGAGTCCGCCTGCCGATGCAGCGGACGCGGGTTCGCGCCCCGGTCCGGGAAGATCCCACGTGCCGCGGAGCGGCTGGGCCCGTGAGCCATGGCCGCTGAGCCTGCGCGTCCGGAGCCTGCGCTCCGCAACGGGAGAGGCCACAACAGTGAGAGGCCCGCGTACCGCAGAAAAAAAAAAAAAGAAAAAGAAGGAACAGTCAGAAGGGTAGGAGTACAATCAGGAAAGCATGATGTCTTAGAAGCTGAGGGAGTACAAATGTTCAAGAAATAGGGAGTGGTCAACAGTGCCAAAAGACAAGGAGAGATCAAGTAAAAGTGACCAAGTGAAATGTAGATGGTCAAAAGGAATCCGACTTAGTAGGCAGGAAGGAAAGTGTCAATTATCGATTCATACCACAATTGTTATGTCCATCCGCCTTCTATGAACAGTATTATTACCCTTATTTTCCATATGTACACACTGAACTAGTAACTTGCCAAATATCACACAGCTATTGGATGGTGGAGCCAAGATTTGATCCCACAGGTTTTAGACCCCAAAGCTCACTCTCTAACCCTGAACATAAACTTAAGTTTGGGTAATGTTGGTATAGTGGGTTAAATGTTGCCTTCTCAGATGATATATCTACATTCTAACCTACATTCTAACCTTTGGAATCTGTGAGTGTGACCTTATTTGGAAAAAAGGTCTTTGTGGATAAATAATCTGGAGATGAGATGTTCCTGTATTATCCAGGTGGGCTTTAAATCCAATTAAAGCCATTTTTATAGGAAATAAACAAAAGAGAGACACACAAGGAGAACAGGAGAAGGCCATGTAAAGACAGTGGCTGAAATTAGAATGATGCAGCCACAAGGTAGGGATGCCTGGGGCCACACGAATCTGGAGGAGGCAAGGAAGGATTCTCCCCTAGAGCACTCAGGAGGAGTCTACATTGTATTTCATATTTCTAGCCTCCAGAACCATGAGAATAAATTTCTGTTGTTTTAAACCACTAGGATTGTGGTAATTTGTTATGGCAGCCTTAGGAAACTACAGTTGACCTTTGAACAAAGCAGGTGTTAGGAGGCGCTGCCACCTTGCTCAGCTGAAAATCCAAGTATAACTTTACAGTCCGCCCTCCATACCACAGTTCTGCATCCCTGGAATCAACCAACCACGGATTGTGCAGTGCTATAGTATTTACTGAAAAAAATCTACATATAAGTGGATCTGTACAGTTCAAACCTGTGTTGTTCAAGGGTCAACTGGAATACAGTTGGTTTCTTACTCAGCTTAGGCTGCTATAACAAAATACCATAAACTGGGTACCTTACCAACAACAGGAACTCATTTTCTCACAATTCTGGAAGGTGGAAGTCTAAGATCATTGTACCAGCATGATCAGGTTCTGGTGAGGACCCTCTTCCAAGGTCCCTCTTTATTTAAAAAAAAATAAATTTATTTATTTATTTTTGGCTGCATTGGATCTTCATGGCTGCACACGGGCTTTCTCTAGTTGTGGCAAGCAGGGGCTACTCTTCACTGTGGTGCGCGGGCTTCTCGTTGCAGTGGCTTCTCTTGTTGCAGTGCACAGGCTCAAGGCACGCGGGCTTCAGTAGTTGTGGCTTGCAGGCTTCAGCAGTTGTGTCACGCAGGCTCGGTAGTTGTGGCTCGTGGGCTCTAGAGCTCAGGCTCAATAGTTGTTGCACACGGGCTTAGTTGCTCCGCGGCATATGGGATCTTCCCGGACCAGTGCTTGAACCTGTGTCCCCTGCATTGGCAGGTGGATTCTCAACTACTGTGCCACCAGGGAAGACCTCAGGGTCTCTTTTATAAAGGTGCTAATCTCATTCATGACGGTTCCACCCTCATGACCTTATCACTTTCCAAAGGCCCCACTTCCTGATACCATCACACTTGGGGTAGAATTTCAACATATGTATTTGGGGAAGACACAAACATTCAGTATATAATAACTGGTAATGGTGGGGTTTTTTTTTTGTTTTGGGGGGCATTTTGGGTGGGGAAGGGGTTGGCCACATTTTAGAAGAAAGAATCATTCCAAGGAAAAAGGAATTAGATTAATCAAATGAACGATTTTCAAATTAAAAGCTTTTTTTTTTTTTTTTTTTTTTTTTTTTTTTGTGGTGCGGGCTTTCCTCTGTTGTGGTCTCTCCCGTTGTGGAGCACAGGCTCCGGACGCGCAGGCCCAGCGGCCATGGCTCACGGGCCCAGCCGCTCCGCGGCACGCGGGATCCTCCCAGACCGGGGCGCGAACCCGGCTCCCCTGCATCGGCAGGCGGACGCGCAACCACTGCGCCACCAGGGAAGCCCAAATTAAAAGCTTTTTGATTATTGCTATATAAAGGACCATTACTATGTACATTTTTTAGATCAAAGCTGTCTTATCATTTGAACTTAATATCATTGGTATAGCAAAACTTCATAATAAACCATCAAAGCAATGGCTTTCAATTAAAGCTTTTGTTTGCAATTAATAACAAATGCTTTAAAAACCGTAATATATTTTCCTTTAATATTTTAGAACTTGACGGCAGTAATCAACTGTCTTTTTAAGTCATATTCAACAAATTTTTTCCAGAAAATTCATTTATTCAACAGCATTGAGATATTATAGCATCATGGAAAGCTGTCTTTAGCTTTACTATTAGAAAGAATGTTGGTGATCCCCAACCAATATTTTCCCAGTGAGTCAAACTTAAGATTTCTAGCATATAAAGGAGAAAATCTCCATTTTTTAATTTTTCAAGTTTCTTATAACTTCTTTTTCGATGTCAATATGTTTTCCTTGGTGGATCACCAAAGGTAATGCATACTCTTCTCCAAAGGTAATTTAGAGACCTCACATTATTCTTTCACCAGATTTATAAAGGATAAATGATTTTTATACATGGCTTCATTCCTTTTTACTATTTGGCACTGTGGCAGATCCTGATTTTAAACACCGTGACTCACTCAACATAATTATGGCCTATTTTATAGCTTGCTGTATTATATTTGAAGAGCACGTTTTTCATTGTGGTCTGAAAACATTCATAGGATAAGTGTGACTATTAATTTAGTTAACAATGTTTCAAGCAAAGCGCAGATAATATTAAAATAGATGTTCTCTTTGACTGCTAGCAACACATACATGATAACAACAAAAAAATAAATTATTTATTTTGAAGGCTAGTCATGTTATACTAGTATCTAACAAGTAGTGAGATAAATAGCAGAAACTAGATTTTATTTTTTTTAACTTTTTATTTTATATTGGAGTATAGGTGATTAACAATGTTGTGTTAGTTCCCTTATAGGTTGTTACATAATATTGAGCAGAGTTCCCTGTGCTATACAGTAGGTCCTTGTTGGTTATCCATTTTAAATACAGCAGTGTGTACATGTCAATCCCAAACCTCCTAACTATCCCTCCCCCTCCCACCCTTCCTCCCCGGTAACCATAAGTTCATTCTCTAAGTCTGTGAATCTAGATTTTATTTTAATGCACCATAAAGTAAAAAGGAAAAGGAGATGGGGTTAGTTAATTAAAAATAAGTACATTTTTACCCTCTTAAGGCAATTTCCAGGTCGTGTGGTGTTAATGGAAAGACCATGAACCTTCTGCTCAAAGAGATATGATTTTTAATTTCTCTTACACTACTAATTAGTTAAGTGATACAGCACATAGTAATTAATCTCTCTGAGACTTTATTCTTACCTGCAATGGGAGAGTGCCTACTAACTTCTGGGCCTCTGTGAAAATTAAATACAGTAAGTAAGTAGGGCAGTTAATAGTGACTGACAGATAGTAAATAATCATTACATGATTGATGTTGTTGTTGTTGAATCTACCTTTAGAATCTGAAGCATTGACAGGACAATTCCATGATTTGTGAGTCTTCTTAGCTATGATATCATTCCTTTTCTCAACATCTCTTCTCAGATTCTTCTACCATTTCTTTGTAAATTTACCTTATTGCTTATAAATTCTATTACAGAGAATTAATCACAAATTTGAGATGTCTTATACAGCTGACTAGATCATCATCATGTGGCTTCTTAATATTTTTAGGCAACCAAGCTCACTTAAGAGATATGGAATCCACAATAAATGAAGAATAATATACAGTTGACCCTTGAATAATGCAGGGGTAAGGGGCACTAACCCCGGCACAGTTGAAAATTTGCACATGACTTTTGACTCCCCAAAAACTTAACTGTTAATAGCCTACTGTTGACTGGAAGCCTTACCAATAATACGAATCATCAATTAACACATATTTTGTGTGTTATATGTATTATATACTGTATTCTTACAATAAAATAAGCTAGAGAAAAGAAATGTTATTAAGAAAATCATGAGGAAGAGAAAATATATACATTTACAGCACTGTACTGTAATTATGGATACCATAAATTTGTCATCTGCTTACAAGATATCATCTGTCTGTCAGTACCTACATCAATATTGTCTTATAGAATACAAAGCACTATAGATGTTAGATGTATTACTAACACTAGACATTAGAAATGAAAAGATGGTGTGATAAAGAAATTCATATTTACAGGTAAAACAATTCATGCATTGATAATGAAGAAGCATCAGTATGATGGCTTTATGGTAGCCTAGTATAACTGATACGATTGCCTCATGGTAGCCTAGCTTACACACTAGGCTAGCTTACACACACTAATGGATGAATTGTTATAAAAATGTTATGGCGTATAATATTACAGTCATATTCATAACACAATATTGGAAAGATTGTTACATCTTTAAAAAAAAAAACACTTACCTCTGATGATAGGCTAATACGTAGTTTCTCCAGTTATGAGAGAGAGGGGCATACTGTACAGTAATGTAATTCTTTGAAAGCCAATTATAAAACAGTAAGGAAACCTACACATTATTATTATCATTATTTTTTATTTTTTATTTTTTTTTTCTGCGGTACCCGGGCCTCTCACCACTGTGGCCTCTCCCGTTGCGGAGCACAGGCTCTGGACGTGCAGGCTCAGCGGCCATGGCTCACGGGCCCAGCCGCTCCGCGGCATGTGGGATCTTCCCGGACCGGGGCACGATCCCGCGTCCCCTGCATCGGCAGGCGGACGCGCAACCACTGCGCCACCAGGGAAGCCCCACGTTATTAAGTGTATAGTAAATATCACTCACCGTATGCCTATGTAAGGATAGATTGTCCACTTCAATACAAGTCTTGCACACAGCGTTCTACACAGTGAATACTTAGGCATGATGATAATGACACATAAACATCTCATACAGTTCTTGCCATGTAGTTATTACATTTTCACACTCACACACATACACAACACATAAGTTTATGAACTCTACAGCATGATGATTATTTAGTGTTCATTAAGGGGAAGTGAATCATCAGAAAGGTCTTCATCCTTGTTGTCTTCACATTGAGTAGGCTGAGGGAGAAGAGGAAGAGGAGGGGTTGGTCTCACTGCCTCCAGGGTAGCAGAAGCAGAAGACGGAGAGGAAGTGGAAGGGAAGACAGAAGAGGCAGGTACACTCAGTGTAACTTTATGGAAATAGATCATAATGTCCATCTGAATTTTTGCTTTTTCATTTCTCTAAAAATGTTTCTATATGGTACCAATTCTTCTTCCACCATTTCCTTTGGTTTCAGTGCCCATATCATAGAAGGGTCCCTGTCATAAAAGAAGTCAAAAGCAGTCTTGAATAATCAAAACCCTTCTGCCAGGTTGTCTAACATCCATTTTTTTTCTGGCACTGCTTCTTCTACATCTTCTTTCTTATCATCTGGCACTGGTTCAGAAGCACTCATCTCCATCAAGTGGTCTTCTGTTCATTTCTCTGGTGTGGTGTCTATTAGCTCTTGAATTTCTCCAAGAGCCATATCTTGAAACCTTTCACCCTCATCTTTTTTTTTTTTTCCTACCACATCCATAGTCCTTTCCATTATGTCCTTGACTGGCTCTGTCATAAATCCTGTGAAGCCATGCACAACATATGGACACAGTTTTCTCCAGCAGGAATTTATGGTTTTAGGCTTAATGGCTTTCATGGATTTTTCTGTTACAACAATGGCGTCTTCAGTGGTGTAATCTTTCCAGACTTTTATGGTGTTCTCTCTGTTGAGGTTCTCTTCCATTGCATTGACAATCCCTTCCATAGTGTACCATGTGAAGAGCCTTAAAGGTCCTTATGACCCCTGATCTATAGGCTAAATTTAGAGATGTTGTGTTTGGGGACAAGTAGACCACTTTGATGCCTTTGGTCTTGAACTCATGGGGTCCTGGGTGGCCAGGGGCATTGTTCAATATTGAAAGAACTTTAAAACACAGTCCCTTACTGATACGGTACTCCCTGACTTCAGAGACAAAGCATTGATAGAATAAATCCAGAAAAATGGATCTTGTTGTTCAGGCCTTCTTGTTGTAAAATCAAAAGACTGTCAGCTGGCATTTGTCTTTTTCCTTCCAGGCTCAGGAGTTTGCAGCTTTATAGATAAAGGTAGTCCTGATCATAAGCCCGCCTGCATTTGCATAGGTCAGTAGAGTTAGCCTACCCCTTCCTGCCTTAAATCCTGGTGCTAGCTTCTCTTCCTTAATAATGAATGCATTTTGTGACTTTTTTTCCCAGAATAAGACACTTTTGTCTGCATTAAAAACCTGTTCAGGCAGGTATCCTTTCTCCTCAATAGTTTTCTTAATTGTGTCTGGGAACTCGTCTGCTGCCTCTTGGTCAGCAGAAGCTACTGCTTCTGCTATCTTGACATTTTTAAAGCCAAACCACCTTCTAAAATTATCAAACCATCCTTTGCTTGCATTAAATTCTCCAGTTTTAGATCCTTCACCTTCCTTTTGTTTTAAGTTATCATATAATGACTTCACTTTCTCTTGAATTATATTAGAGTCTACAGGTATGACTTTCTTATAGCAACCCTGCACCCACATAAAAGCTGCATTTTCAATAAGAGATAAAAAGGTATTTCATGAAAAGTGCAAGGTTTTCATGCCTGCTGTCCTATCTGCAGTGACCGTTTCATGAATTTCCTTTTTTTTTTAAAAATGTGTCCTTATGCTGGATTCGCTTATCTTGGAATGGTGGGCAACCACCATTTCAGACCTCAATCTACAGTATCTATCAAACAACTGAATTTTTTTTCTTGTCATGTCATGACTTTGCTTCTTGGGAGCACTTCCAGCATCACTACTTCGTATGGGTACCATGGTGTTATTTAAAGTTATGGTATTGTACTAAACACAGTGAAAAATACGCAAGAACCTCGAGAGTTCACTGCAATATGAAATTTCCTGGAGAGATGAACTGCTCATGTGGAGACGATTAGCGTCACAGAGTGTTTTAAGCAAATACTTGCAACACTTGTGCTCTCTGCAATAGCAACAGGAGGTGGCTACAGAATTATTATAGTAGGACAGTGTGTACTACAGTTTTATACAGCTGTGATTTATTACTGAATCTTTATGTTTGTTTACATTTCTCTCAACTGTACGGTCTGTGTGCATAAGTTTTGATACATTTTAACATTTTATAATAGAGTTGTGTATACTTTATGGTGGTAAATGGTAGAATAGTATCTACATAGATTTCATGCATTCATATCATACCTTTTTCTTAATTTTTTCAGCATTACAAGGCTACACGGTTTATCTGAGAGTATATCAAACTGTCACAAGTCTCAGAATTTTTTCCGATATATTTATTGAAAAAAATTCACATATTAGTAGACCCACACAGTTCAAACCCATGTTGTTCAAGGGTCAGCCATACTTAGGAAATGATTCCACAGATGCATCTGAAGTGAGGCAATGATAAATTTTTTGTCCATCCTTGTGTACAGTAAACAAACAGTGGAATACAGTGCAAACTCTCAACAGTAGATTTAGTCACATGCAGCACCTCTTCTTTAAAAGTGGTAAATAAATCAGAGGTTTTTAAATTTAGGGTATTTCCTTCTTTTTTCTGTGTTAAAAATTACTCTTTAAAAATACCCATTTAAAGGTTTTTAGTCCAAGGTGGTATTTTTCCTTTCTCTCTCACACACACACACACACACACACACACACACACACACAAACTAGCGAAATCATGTGATAATCATCTTTTCAGGTGTACTACCTATTATTTCATAGTGTTGACAAAAGTTCAAACTCCTCTGTAAGAATAAGAGAGAACAGAAGTCTATCTAGGCTGGGGTTCTGGGAGATGAGCTTAAATGAGGAGTAAGGTAGGGCCAAGCCTACCTTGTACAGGAAGGATCCTAGGCCGAAGTGGAGGCAGGCTTCCATGGAGGAGGGCAGCTCAAGAGCCAAATGAACTATCCTCACAGACAATCAATCCCAAAGGGACCAAGCACAGAGATGAAAATGGTTACAAGGCACTAGGTCTGTAAATAGAGGTAAATATATGAAGAAGACAAATAAGAAGATGAGCCTGATAAAGACCCAGTAGGTAGAACCATGGACAATTTTTTCAATTGTCCGTGGTCTTATCCATGGACGTGAATGGAGCCCTTAAAGGTGTCAAATCAGTCCAAAGAATACAACCAGGAGATACTATCATTCCCTCAATAGCTGACTTTGGCAAATGTTTGTTTAAAAGAGAGCCTTCAGTTCTACCTTCATCAAATGTTCTTTGAGCACTTGTATGGCAAGGTGATCTATTAAATGACTTTCCTTAGTCACTTCAAGCTGACAATAAAACTTACCTTTACTAAAAAACAATTCATTGCCAGACCCAGGGTGAAAACATACAAGATGAGTCTAGAATATTATTTCTTGCCATACCAATATGCTGGGAAACTATCAGCTACTGGAGTTGTGTCGAAAGGACTTGAGGGCCAACTTTAAGAAGCTCTCACTAGCCAAAGTTGAGAAGATTTGAGTATCAATAAAGAAAACTGCAGCTAATAGAAAAAAATTTTAAAATGTATGCCCATAAATTCATAATAATATTTTAAAGATAGTAATAATTGGTCACCTTAGGAGGATCTTAGGGTTTCAATCATTTTTAAAACTGGTAACAAAGGAAAAGAATCAAAAATCTGTTATGCTGTTAAAACATACTGTACCTCAGGATAACTCAATAGTTGATGAGGGAGCTAACAAATGAAAATGAGTTGGGCTTCCCGGGTGGCTCAGTGGTTGAGAGTCCGCCTGCCGATGCAGGGGACGCGGGTTCGTGCCCCGGTCCGGGAGGATCCCACATGCCGCGGAGCGGCTGGGCCCGTGAGCCATGGCCGCTGAGCCTGTGCGTCTGGAGCCTGTGCTCCGCAACGGGAGAGGCCACAACAGTGAGAGGCCCGCATACCGCAAAAAAAAAAAAAAAAAAAGAAAAGAAAATGAGTTGACAGAATTTCTTAGCCTCTAATGAATTAATGGATCTGGGGAAAGATCATCAGTGGCTCGTGACATCACAGAAAGGGAGGCAACCAGACATTATATGTCTCCTGATGAAGTGTGCATCAACTATGCAGTATTTTTCAAAAAAAAAAAAAGTGAACCTGAGTCTTATCAAACCTCTAAATCTAACTTCCAGTTCACAGAAGACAGAGGAAACTTACAAATAGGCATATTTGACGGCATAGGAAGCAATCTGATCCACAAAATTCAGACTGTGGAAAAACAATGCATTTCTTCAACAAACAGATTTCAAGAAAAGAAAAAGAGATTGAAGGAGAACCTATAGTTGAGATACTTAAGAGACAGCAACTAATCTAAACGCCAACCTAATCTTATTTGGATCCTGATTAAGCAATCTGCTAAAAAGAAAGAAAAGGTGAGAGAGAGACAGATTTGGTGGGGCTGGGGGAGAGAGAGAGAGAAAATTGGGCAAGTGGAAAAACATAAGTCCAGTCTATAAACTCGATGTGATAGGACTTTTTGAAAATATTTTTAGGCGTGATAATGGTGTTAAGGTTATGTTTAAAAGAGCAATATTTATCTTTGAGATATACATACTAAAGTATTTACAGATGGAAAGACATGATATTTGGAATTTCTTTCAAAATAATCTGGAAAGAACTGGTGGAACATAGATGAAAGAAATTTGACCATGAGTTTGTTGAAGGTGGATAATGGGGATTCCTTATTCTATTTTCTCTACTTTTAACATACAAAAATTTCCATAAAATTAAAAAAATACTATTGACCTTGATGACATCCTTTTTGGATGAATTTTTGTGGTTAGGATCACAATTCTAAACATGATAAAAGTTATCAAAAGGAAAGAACGTTGCTATAACCCCGGCCTTACAGTTTTGATATGAAGTCACAGATAATACACAAAAAGTTCCTAGCCATTGTCTTGCAAACCAAAGGTGTCCAATAAATAATGGTTACTATTATTATATGTTTGACCATTGTAGCATCCAAAGTGAGTGCTGCTGAAAAGACAAAGTAGAATCTTCCTGGAAAAGTGGTAAATTGAGATTATGCCAGGAGCATCATCACCGCACAAAATAGAGAAGTAATTACCCAAAATGAAAGGGAAAATTGGTATGTTTCACCACAGGTTAAAGAACAGAGGCTGGGTAGCAAAAGAAACAAACATCTACCATATGGAGAAAACAGGAAACTTCTGTTTTAAGCCTAGTACTTGGCTTTTTATAAACTAAGGATTCAGTACTGATAGGGTAATACTGGTAACATTTAAGTTACATCCTAAATCCAAACTAAATTTTTATGAAAAGATTTAGAGTATATGTTATAGTGATTAATTTTAGTCAGATCGCACAATAATTAATATTTAGTTTTAAGTAGAGTTCTTAAAAATACACATTATTATCTTCCTTCTAATGTCAATTTGAGAATGTGTCAATATTTCACAATTTATATAAACTGAGTAAAATTCCACCATCAAAGTTATAGGATACGTTTTTGAATAATATGCCTAAAATCATAAATACATTTTTGAAAGACCACAGTTTACTCTGCCATGCACATATAAAAGCGTCTGACTACAATGAAGAAAACCAAAACATAATATTTTAAATTTTGTTCATATAATGGCTTAAAATATTCTGTTCTCGAAAAAATGTTGACTTTTTTACATGGCTAAGATTTCAAAAGCCCTTAATTTCTTTCAGAAGGCAGTCTGTATGCAGAAAATAGCACTAAAGTGATAATTACATTGGTAATGATTAAATATATAAATTTCCGTTTAGTTAAGGCCTCGCTAAAAAAACTGTTCAAAAGATATAGGAGGTACTTGGGGTAAATTATTTGAAAGATGCAACCCAGGAACTCAGCAGATATTTATCAGATTCTTCCTTTCTCCAAGAACTGTTCGAAATCCTTCGTATACAATGATGAGTAAGATACCATACCATCCCCTCCTTTAGTGCCCAGTGAAGAAGAGAAGACCTCTGTCTAAAGAATCACTGTATGATATAACGAATGCCATGACAGAGGCAAAAACTCAATGCTATGCAAGATGGAAAAGAGGTGCTAAGATTTTCTCAGGGTCCAGGAGTAAGGAAAGTTGAATAGAATATGAAGTAGTAACAGCACAGTTGACTGTAAACGAGAGTCATTTAGATTACATACTCCAAATTAATAATTCAAATTTGTAGAGTCATGGTCACATAATACACATATTTTTAGAAGGATGACTTTGGCAGCAATGGAAATGGATTGGAGTGGGTGAGGCTGGAAACAAGAACACAGGAAGAAAGATATTTCAAGAGGAGAGAATTAGGACAGAGACAGGTGAATGGACGGGAAAGTTGTATGTGAGGATATTTAGAAGGTAGGATTCAGGAGACTTTGTGAATGAGCAAAAAGAGGGAAATGGAGTAAGAAAAGCAGTTAGTGGTTCTTAAAGCAGAGTACCTGGAACAGTAGCAGCAGCATCCCCTGGGAACTTTTAAGAAATGTAAATTCTTTGGCCTCACTCCAGACCTTCCAAATAAACTCTGGATATGGAGCCCAGCAATCTATGTTTAATAAGCCCTCCAGGCAATTCTGATGCATGCTACAGTTTGAAAAGCACTTGCAGCGGTTGATTCTCAAAATTAGCTGCATTGGGGAATTGCCTGGGGAGCTTAGAAAAAGAAAATTCCCACCCCAGAGATTCTGGTTTCATTAGGCCAGACTGTAACCTAGACATCAGGATTTATATATATATATATATACTTTTAATTGAAGTATAGTTGATTTACAATGTTGTGTTAATTACTGCCGTACAACAAAGTGATTCAGTTATACATATATATGCATTCTTTTTTTATATTCTTTTCCATTATGGTTTATCGTAGGATAGTGAATATAGTCTTCTGTGCTATACAGTGGGAACTTGTTGTTTATCCATTCTGTATATAATAGCTTACATCCGCTAACCCCAACCACCCACTCCAGCCCTCTCCCCTCCCCCATCCTGTTGGCAACCACCAGTCTCTTCTCTATGTCCGTGATCCTGTTCCTGTTTCATAGATAGGTTCATTTGTGTCATATTTCAGATTCCACATATAAGTGATATCATATGGTATTTGTCTTTCTCTTTCTGACTTTCTTCACTTAGTACGATAGTCTCTAGTTTCATCCACGTTGCTGCAAATGGCATTATTTCATTCTTTTTTATGGCTGAGTAGTATTCCATTATATATATGTACCACATCTTCTTTATCCATTCATCTGTTGATGAACATTTAGGTTGTTTCCATGTCTTGGCTATTGTAAACAGTGCTTCTATGAACATTGGGGTACATGTATCTTTTTGAATTATAGTTTTGTCCGGATACATGCCCAGGAGTGGAATTGCTGGATCAAATGGTATCTCTGTTTTTAGTTTTTTGAGGAACCTCCATACTGTTCTCCATAGTGGCTGCACCAACTTACATCCCCACCAACAGTGTAGGAGGGTTCCCTTTTCCCCACACCCTCTCCAGCATTTGTTATTTGTAGACTTTTTAATGGTGGCCATTCCGACTGGTGTGAGGTGGTACCTCATTGTAGTTTTGATTTGCATTTCTCTAATAATTAGTGATCGTGAGCATTTTTTCAGAGACATCAGGATTTTATAAAGTTCCCCCGGGTGATTTCAGTCTGCTTGTGGTAGACTGCTGGTTCTGATTGGGGAAGCTCAGTGGGTAGTGCTCATACTCACCAAGGAAAGGAGGAAGGTTTAAGAGAAAATCTGATACCAGTTTCCCAGGCTAACTGTTCTCTGTTGAATCCCCAAAGAAGCACACCAGGCCTTATTTAACTAGCTTTTCTATAGTACTATAGGCAAACAGATGAAAAAGTAACAAAAGTATCAAAACATGAGCACATTATAAGGGCATCGAAACTTTGAAAATTCTCCATAACACCCTTTTCATTCTCTGAATTTTTTAAACTAAAATCTCCAAAAGCTCTAATGTCCTTCTGCTCTCCTCTTCCTTTTATTCCTAAATATGGAATTCATCAGTGCTCGCTCTTCATTTGGTCCACATTCAGTCCTTAATGTAGTGGTTAAGCACACAGGCTACCTGTGTTCGAATCTTAGCTTTACCACTTGCTAGCTCTGTGGGCTTAGGCAATTTACTGAACTTCTTTGTGCCTCACTTTCCCCATTTTTAAGTGGGAATAACAGTAGAACTTACCTGTTAGGCCTGACTGAGGATTTAAAGCATTAATAATCGTAAAGTTCTTGGAACAGTGCCTGGCACATGGTAAGGGCCATGTAAATTTTATTAAACAAAAATTTTTTAAAGTTAGCATGGAACATTTGGTGTATAAATCAAAAGGCAATTCAAGGGCTTCCTAGTACAAGGGAAGTAATTTGCACCAGGCGAGCCTCACTTGCGTCTCCAGGAGACACATACAACACGATGACTTCTGTAACTAGACTGCCAAGTCCTTGCAGACAGGTGCCATGGCTTACTCACCTTTGTATTCCCACTTTCTAGCACAATCCCTAGCCCATGGTAATTAATAAATATTCATTGAATAAATGAACTCATGATGGATTATTCATTTCATTCATTAAGTTTTACTCTATGTAGAAAATAAGATCTCATATGGTATCTTCCAAGAGGAAATAACCAGTTTGGGGTTGATGGTTTAAGCCTAAGTGTCCCAAGATGAAGGTAGAAGATAAAGAGAACTGCACGACACATCCTACCTCATTTAGCTCTAGCCAGGAAATCAGGTAGGTCTGGGCCTGCAGAAAGATCTATCAGAGATTCTGGGAGGGGCAGAGGCAGGGAAATGAGGTTGGGACTGACATTTGGAGTGGAGGGGGAAAAAAAAAAGACTTAGACAACCAGAGAATCATTCTGAAGCAGTTTTCATTAGCCTAGGAGAAGAATAGGGCAATTTTATAATGTCAGAAATTCTGCCAAAGAAATAAAAGCATTATTTAAGACTTGATAGACTTGGAATCAGGGCCAGCTCTGCCATTAGCAAGCTCCTGACCTTGCATGAGTCACCTAGCCTACCGAGCCTCTCTAAGCCTCAGTTTCCTCCTCTCCAAAATAAGGCATTGACTAATGATCCAGAAGGTCCTTTGCAGTTCTGTAGTTTTTAATTCTAACAGCAGACTGAAAATGTAAGCTCTTCCAAGGAAAAATAATATACTTTCTTTTAAATTCATGGAGCTATTGCAGGGACTCTGTATCTCCTTTCTGTGTGCAATAATACTATCTACTCTTAAAATTTCTTCTGTGTTTTAGACTTTCACTTGTAATGATATGGACTGACACCCAGCTTAGGATAATTACCGAAAAATAGAGCTTAATGCACTAGACCAAATTTATTTTTAACTTTGAGTCACCCATCACAACTCTGTAACAATATGCTGTGAAAATTATAAGTCTCTAAAGAGTCTTTGTAAAAAATAGCTTGAAAATACTACAATACCTATTTAGTTTTTGAACAATTTATTAGTAAACTTAAACGGCTATAACTTTTATCTGAGTTACAGTTGCTCTTTAGGCTTACAAAAACAAAACAAAATAAAGCAAAACAAAACAAACAAACAAAACTGAACCACTAACTCTGAAGTGGGTAGGTAAGAAGAATGAGTCACAATTCTATGACTTTTATGTTTCGATGCAAATTGCACATATCACACCTAGGGATTTGTGTCAAACTCAGGTTTAAATGGTGGAAACTGATTTATCTATTTACTTGGTTCACAAAGGTTCAGAGCCTCGAGGCAATCAATCTAACTCTTTGCAAAAAGACATCAGTTATTTGAGATTTTTACTTCAAAACCTACTGTGCCCCCAATGTGCTATCTCTGATTATTGTTAAATGAAGTCTCAGTTGGCAGAAAAGTTCACCCTACTAGGGCTCTAGATAGCTTCAGAGAAATACTTCATTAAATTCTAAAGCACTCAAGCCATACCCCCAAAGCACAAGGAAACCTCCAGAGTTTCCTTCAGAAATTACTCACAGCCCAACTACTATTGGGGCCATAAAAGGCATAGCGTCAGAACCACAGAGCTAAGGTAGAAACCAGTTCTTTGCTCTGCTAACTCCTTAAGGAATATTTTCTTGTTATCAAGATCTCTAAAGCCCCACAAAATACCATGTTCCTGTCAACATCGACTTCAGATAAACACTACAAACGTGAATGTAGTTGCCAGCAACTGTAATTCAGTTCTTGCTTTGACATATAGCTGGAGCTTGTCATTCTCAATGCAACATTTATCACATTGAGTATTTCTAAGCAATTCAGAAGGTTCATGCCACTTATCAATTTATCAGTAGTTTTGCCCAGTTTGTACATGACGAGTCTTTTGTGTAGGAGACATTAAGGTAGTGAGCAAATCTAGCTGAACACACAGTATCTCAAACTCTACAACAGTTTTGTTATCTACTTGCCATCATAAAAAAATTGTTCTTTATTAAAAATCTCTGAAGGAGAGTCAGGTGCTCATCATGGTGATTAAAATGCAGAGACTCATAAGCTTCCCAAAGAGAGATACTAACCAGAAAAAAATTCTATGGGGAAAATTACAATATATGCTGTAGTAAATTATTGTCGTGTACACACTGAAATTTTTGAAGTACAGCTACTGCAAATGTTAAAGGTCTGTTTTCATATGCAAAAGGCAAATGACAGTGAACCCTTGTAACTATTTGTTAAATCAGCTATACCGTATTAAGAGTAAAAAAGATCACAATGTAGGTGAAATTGCTTAGTAACCTGTAAATCACTTTACAAAGAAAAAAATTAAGAGCTATATAGAGAAAAATACTGAGGTGCATTATCATTTAAGGGTGCTGGGGTGTCATAAAAGATAAAGAGGCCTTTTCTGTAATCCTTCTGAGAAAACAAAAACTTCTAGTTATATGTTGCCTCTATGTCATTCATATTTCCACAAGTTCCTAAAAGGGAATTCTGTGTTTGGAAGCGCTACATGGGAAACGAAAAGAGAGAGAAAGACAGAGAGAGAAGTAGAGACAGAGAGACACACAGAGTGAGAGGGAGACTCTAAAGGGCTAGAAGTTTCGTATATTGCATGTACTCTATAATATGGGACAATATGGATGAACCTTAAGGACCTTATGCTGAGTGAAATAAGCCAGTTAGAGAGGGAGCGATTCCTTTTAATTGATTTTGATCATCTTTTGTTTTTCTCGGTTTTCAACTATTGCAAAAATATTCTTTCCTTTTGTTATCACTCCAGAAACCTTGTTCATGGTTTTTTTTTTATCAGAAATTCTTAATTTTGATGTAAAAAGCTGCATCAATATTTTTGCCTTATGATTTGTATGTTTTCAGTTTTCATTAATAAGACCTTCACTTCCCTGGCTTCAGAAGAACGTAATAGTTTGCCTTTTATATTTAGGTCTTTGATCCATCTAAGATCATCTATATATATATAAGATCAGGATCAATTTTTATTTTTCTCCGTAGAGTTAGGTGATGATCCTTCAGGGGACCACACTTGTGATATAAGTTGTTATATAAATATATAGGCCTGTCTCTGAACTCTCTGTTCTGTTACATTTGTCGTTTATGTGGGTTTTTTTGTGTTTTTTTTTTAAAACATCTTTATTAGAGTATAACTGCTTTAAATGGTGTGTCAGTTTCTGCTTTATAACAAAGTGAATCAGTTATACAGATACATATGTCCCCATATCCCTTCCCTCTTGCGTCTCCTTCCCACCCTCCCTATCCCACCCCTCTGGGTGGTCACAAAGCACCAAGCTGATCTCCCTGTGCTATGCGGCTGCTTCCCACTAGCTATCTATTTTACGTTTGGTAGTGTATATATGTCCATGCCAAGCTGGGACAAAGTTTATGTGTTTTTGTACTAATCACACTACCTTTAGAACAATGGCGTCATTGTATGAATCACTCCTTTTTTATGACACTAGCTTAGCTCTTCATTGACCTCTATCCTTTCAAGTAAATTTAAGTTTATTGAGTTTTTCAAGAAACTCAACTAGAATTTAATTGGGATTATATTGAATATATAGATAAATTTAGGAAGAATTTATATTATTTTAATACTAAACGTTTCATACAGAATCATGGAATATCTCTCCATTTATTTAGATCATCTTCTATGATCTTTTATTAAAGTTTTCACGTTTTCTCTAAACAGGGCTTGAGTGTCCATGGTTAAATTAATTTCTCAGGCATTTCATGATTTTTACTGCTTCAAGGATTTAAATTATGAAAATATATATTTTATTACACTTTCTTTTTTTAACATCTTTATTGGAGTATAATTGCTTTACAATGGTGTATTAGTTTCTGCTTTATAACAAAGTGAGTCAGTTATACATATACATATATCCCCATATCTCCTCCCTCTTGCGTCTCCCTCCCTCCCACCCTCCCTATCCCACCCCTCTAGGTGGTCACAAAGCACCGAGCTGATCTCCCTGTGCTATGCGGCTGCTTCCCACTAGCTATCTATTTTACATTTGGTAGT
>NC_041214.2:14599584-14620009 GCF_002837175.3 Physeter macrocephalus
TATATGCCCAGTAGTGGGCATGCTGGGTCATATGGTAGTTCTATTTGTAGTTTTTTAAGGAACCTCCATACTGTTCTCCATAGTGGCTGTATCAATTTACATTCCCACCAGCAGTGCAAGAGGGTGCCCTTTTCTCCACACCCTCTCCAGCTTATTACACTTTCTAGTTGGTTGTTGCTCCTATTGATTTTTAAAAATTAATCCTTTGCCCAACAATTGAATTCTCTTTTTAGTTGTAATCATTTTTCTGTGAGTTCTTTTGCTTCCTAGGTTTATGATTATGTCATCTGCACATAATAATTTTCTTTCTGAACTTCCACCCAGTCCAATCTCTTGTTTGTATTTTTTCCTCATAGCATTGGCTAGGACCCCCAGTAATATGTTAAATAGTAATGGTAATCCTGGACATACTTGTCCTGTTTCTATTGGGAGATAATTATCCATGCATATCTTGCATCTCTGTATGTCTTGCAAGCAGAGACACTGACTGTCTTTTTATATTTTCTTTTTAGTGATGTCTGTATCCAAAATAAAAGGCAGACTTGCTTACAGCCTTGGAAGAAAGGGATAGTGTCTCCCTCCAGAGTGAAGGACAGGCATACTTACTGCCCATGATAAACTGTTTGTGTTCCTAAGCTAGTTCAGGGTTTCTCTCCTGACACAACCTCCATTGTGTGTGCAGGTGTCACCTGGCTGTCTGCATGTGACCCTGTGGGAATTTGGGCTTGGGAACCTGGCACAAGAAAATACTGATATTCTACTGCTATTGTTGTGAATAATAAAGTCCTTTGCTTCTGAACCAGGAATCCCCTTATTCTGCTACGAAACTGCAGCAAGTTAACTTACAAGCTTGCAAGTAGGGTAAAATCTACAAGTGTTTGTTTGTAATAGCCCCAAACTGACAACAACGCAAATGTCCATCTATGATGGAATTGACACTTAAATTGTAGGCTATTCATAAATCTGGAATTCTATATACCAAAGAAAAAGAACCACTATATTAAAAAACATGGATGAATCTCACAAACATGACATTGAACAAAGGAAGCTAGACTCACAGCACCACATACTTTATCTTTCCGAGGAAAATTAGTCTACAATTATAAATTAGAAGTCAGACCCTAGTTACCCTTGGGGTGTGTTGTTGGATGCTGGTTCAGTGGTAACTGGAAGGGACACTTGGGGGCTTCTGACATCCTGGTCATGCATTTCCTCATCTAGGTGCTGTAACACAGGTGAGCTCACTTTGCAAAAATTTATTAATTTGTGTGTTTATCATTTGCACACCTTTCTGTATGCATGTTATAGAATTTATAAAAATATATATTATTTTATGGGTTAGGAATCAACAGAAAATAATCTGTATAACAAAATAGAGATTCAGAAATAGACACAATTCATATAGGAAATGATTATACCTGTATCTTAAAGGTGTCATAGCAAATCAGTTGGGAAAAATAGGCTATATAAAGTTATGTTGGAGCAGCTGGATACGTACTTGGGAAATAAAAATCAAGCAAAATTCTTTTCTAAATCCTTGTACCAAAATATATTTAACAGGAAAATTTTAAATGCAAAAGTGATTCCATACTAGTATTTTTAAATGATGTAATTTATTTTACACTTTTGATGTGAAGTATTTTGTGTGACACAAAGGAAACTGTCAATCAGTTTGCCTTAAAAGAAAAACTCCTTTTAAAAATAAGCCATAAAGGGCTTCCCTGGTAGCGCAGTGGTTGAGAGTCCGCCTGCCGATGCAGGGGACACGGGTTCGTGCCCCGGTCCGGGAGGAGCCCACATGCCACGGAGCGGCTGGGCCCGTGAGCCATGGCCACTGAGCCTGTGCGTCCGGAGGCTGTGCTCCACAACGGGAGAGACCACAGCAGTGAGAGGCCCGCGTACCGCAAAAAAAATAATAAATAAAAATAAATAAATAAATAAATATAAGCCATAAAAAGATTAACAAGTACCCTTGAGAGATTATTTCTTAGACCCTGCTTCTCCCCACTCATGAAGTCTTCAATTACCTCTAAGTTGTTCAGCGACAAAATTTGTTTTGAACAAAATGGGAGAATGACAATGTTGAACTTTATCTGAACCCTTTGCTTCCAGAAAGCAGTAATGGTTGAGAGATTCCCACCCTTTATGCTCTGGGAAATGGCTAAATCCAAAGACCCACCACATTCTGGCATTTCCCCAAATAAAACCCACCTCCATCCTTATCAATAATTCCTCTGAACATATGAAGTTCTTATTTTCTTCACACCAAAAGACACTTATAAATCAATATTTTTTTAACCTAGCAGATGGAGCAAAAAAATTTAAAGCTTTCATAACGCTCAGTACTGGTGAGAATGTGGGAGAAGCAGGCAGTCTTAATATACTTGGGTTTATGCTACCATTATTGGTGCAAATTTTTGGTAGGCACATAGACAAATAGGTCAAAATTAAAGCAACTTTGGCCCAGCAACTTCAACTTTAAGAATTTACCTTGTGTATATACTTACAAAAAGGTGCCTTGATACGTATACAATGATGTTCACTCAACGTTATTTTTTTAGAGCAAAACAATAGGGAAAAAACCTTACACATTCTTTCATAAGGAACTAATTAAATAAATTATAGTTCATTTATATAGCCAAATATAAAACATCTATATAAATAATAAAGAAGTGCTGGTATGAAGTGATTTCCAGAACGATTTCATCCATAAAAAAAATGTAGGTATGATACCTCCAATCTACTATATATGCATTCATTCTCATTCTCTCTCTCTCTCTCTGCCCCCTATCCCTGCCATCCCTCCTTTTCTCTATCCTCTCTTCATTGCACATTTTATTAATTTGAGCATCAAATTTAGAAATAGCACGATTGCTTGGTGACTTTATGGTTCTGATATGCATCAGACATGGAAGGAAAGGAAGGAGATAAATGCTCCATCACAACTGCTGCCCCTTTATTGTCATCTACCAGAGAACCCTGAGCTGGTGCTAGTGTAGTCTTTCACTTCAAAGGAAACTAACTGCCAGTTTCAGAGATACGTATACTAGAAACTCATCATTATTTATTCTAACCTTTTATGATGCTTTTCATCTGAGCTTTTCAAATTCTTCAGGACAGGTGTTATTTTCCTGTCTATGAAGCTGGAGGAACAAAGCCATAGGTGAGATGAAGTGGCTTGCTGAAGGATTCAAAGCAAGCCTGTTGAGACATAGCAATGATTCTGGTTGTCGAGTCCGGCTGCTCTACCACAGTGACCAGAGGATCAATATCACTTTTCACCTCTGCAGGACTACTATTTCTAAGCCCTTACCATGTCTCTCTTTCATGCGAGATTTTAAAAATAACTTCATAAATACATAACCTTTTCATTTCAAATACACCCAAAACCTGGGGTATTTCTCACTACATAGCCCTGAGACACTGCTGCCCCTGTGAGTAGACACAGATGAGAAAAAGGAGGAAGGTAAATTTAATTTCCACCTCAGTCACTGAATTACAGCATCATCTTCAACAAGTGATTTGCTTGTATGCTCTAACTTCTCGGCTGTAGAGTTTGGAAAAAACTTCACTTCTTAGGGAAGTAAGAACTACTGAGATAATTTCTTTAAAACCCTTGGAGCTCAGTGATACTAAATGAAAAGAAAGAACAGGCAGCCATCTGTATCATTCTATTACTGAGTTAGGACCTTAGAAATTTGTATTGCCTCAGGAAGTTGTCTTCCTCAGCAATCCCTCTGATTTATTAAAGCTCACAGAACGTTTGCAAAGGCAAGAAATCTAGAGAATAGGAAAGAAAAATAAACCACACACAATTTTGCCTCTATAAGCGAGGGGTGTGTCTCTGAATAACCTGAATAAAACCTAACGTCTTCGTTTACAGCCAGTGTAATTTCAGGTAGGTTATTTACTCTCTGTGCCTCAGTTCCTTTGTTTGGAAAGTGCGACTAAAACTAATACATCTTAGTATTGTGAGTATTAGTTAATTAGTTAATACATGTAGTTAACTTTATTAGAAGAATGTCCAGCACATTGTAAGGACTAAAATTGTGTTAGCTGTTGCTATTATTTTTGTTATTGACATTAATTATATAATTTATATATAAATATAATATATAATTTATTATATAATATAGTATATATTATTATATATGTTAGAACACACAAGATGTGGGTTTGTCTAAAGCTCACAAATGACCCAAACATTCTATCAATTGGAGTTACTTTGCACTGAAATTTTCCTGTTTTGGATAAACCAAGAATCAACATATTTTTTTCTGTAAAGTGCCAGATAGTAAATATTTTTGGCACAGTCTCTGTCACAACTACTCAGGGTTCAACTCTGTTGTAGCTTGAAAGCAACCACAAAAAGACTTAAACAAATGGGTGTGGCTATGTTCCAATAAAACTTTATTTACAAAAACAAACCATAGTTTGCCAGCCCCTAAAATAGAACAAGAAATCTTTCAAAGTCATTGTTTTTTACTTAGTGAAGTAAACTGGGACCTTAATAAGGAAATTACTCTTCCTGCCAAAAGACATGAGAGAAAACATGTTTCCCATTACTATGCCCCAGATATCACCTCAAGGCAAGACAATGATACTCCTACAGGACAGAGTGCTCAGATCAGAAAGCAAAGCCATAGCACTGAAAGAGAGGCCACTCCTACAGCAATGAGTGGCGTTCATTTTGCAAAGGACTGGAAAGAGCAATCATCTTTGAGAACATGGTTGATGAAGTTTGGGAACTTAAGTGAACCTTGAGCTTTTAGAGATGTAGAGACTGAGAAGTTTCTGAAATACTAAGGAAGGCTTTATTTAAAAGGCAGCAAGGTCCCAGCACACACTGGTATGGGTCGCGAACAACGTGGAGGTGGTGGTCGGGCTGGGCGGGGATGGTCACTTAAAAATTAAGGATCAGCATAACATGGGCCATGCAGGATGAAGAGAAATCTGGACCAGGCCAGAACCAAGAACGACTCTCATAGCTACTTAAGAGATTTCACCAGCTCCCTAGTGAAAAGAAACTAAAACATAATATCAGAACTGCTTCGTATATCGTTTATAGTCATAGTACTGAGCTGAGGATTTATTCTATCCTCAAGATACTGAGATGTTGAAATAATTTCTTTGAAACCTTGTAGCCCAAAAAATAAGGTACAGGGGCCCTCCTGTATTACTTCATTACTAATTTAAGACTTGGTCAATTTGTTGTGCATAAGGACATTCTCATCCTAAGAATTAAATATTTATTGTGTGGACTCCCTTGGGCTGAGAGATTATTTTCAGAAAGGAATTTAGGGAAGAAGATAGTATGAAAAATAACTAGACCATGTGCTTCAAAAGGGCAGGAACTCTAATGTTCTGTTTACCATTAATGCACATTGTCTGAACTTTAGACACTCAAATGTTGAATGAATGAATGAATGAACGTTTACACTGTATAATTATGGTTAGAATGACTATATATTATTTATATTTTTATTCTGTGGAGTGGATTCAGTCATTCTCAATCCACTCAATGCTTCACACAGCTCTATATTAAAACTCTCCTCCAGATATAATCATTATTTTATGACTAGGTGGACCTTCAGAACTACCATGGTCAAGATCTTTGCCCAGAATGAATAAAAAGAGTGACCATTAACAGTAAACCTATTTCTCTCTGTAACTGTTCTACATTAACATATATACACATTCATATATATATATGAAGTTAGTCTCTCTGACTTGGCGCCAAGTTAAATTGTGTCCTTATTCAAAGTTATTAGACAGTTTTAAATATTGTACATTTCTGATGAGACTTTGAAAAAGAAGAAATAAATCACAGCACTGGGGCTCTCCTATGACACCAAATTGCTAGTGACTTTTTTCGGAAACGATCAGCTAAAGCAGAACATGCATATGTTTAATACAGTCTGGGTTTTACATATAAATGTAAAATATATATATAACATACATATATATAACATATATATTCATATATGTTATAAATTTATATGTGTATTATATATTTATATTCATAAATTCTAGACTTTATATATTATGTATATGTATGCATATGTATTGGATAATTTATGATATCTTTTGCTTGAGCTTTGATGATAAGTTAGTAAGAGTCTTAACCTGGGCCAGTCCTTTAAAATGTTTTGGTTACATCCTATATTTTTAGAAACAAAGAAATGTTATGTCTTCATGATTAAGTTTATCTGTGATGCTTTTTTTTAAATTTTCATAATACAAGACTAAATATTTCCATCTGATTCTGTGGTTACTTTTTTATTACCAAAGCTCCGCATTGCTGAGGATGTTATTTAACCATATTCAGCCAGAATTTTTTATGCTGTTTCCGACTTTTTGAGGATTTTCAGATATAATGTAGATTTTTAGAAAAATGAGTTGCCTGCAGTACTTTGCAAAGGTACAGTTACATCAAGGACTTCATAAACTAAAAGTCTAACAAAATTTTTTCTATGAAATTCTCTCTAGGTTGTTTTATAGTCTCTAATGCTATATTTTTCAAAGTAACCAAAGCAGCAGTGGGACAATAAATAACATCTTCACTTAAGCTGTTCGGGTATAATCATAATGTCAATTTAAATCAATTTAAATTTGCATTATTAAGTAATTTGAAGACAGGATTTTCAATAATTGATATAAAGATTTATCATAAATGAGACAGAGGAGCAAGGCTCATTCACAAGAACTGAGTAAATTTAAGGCACAAAGGGGCTTCTTAGAAATCTTTCTCCCCAGACTCCTAAATGTTATCCTGGTTATTTGAAAGGTATTTAGAGTAATTCTTTTTTTTTTTTTTTTTTTTTTTTTTTTTTTTTTTTAAGCTCAGGAGGATATTGCAAAGAAAATGAGATTATGGCTAAGGGGAAGGCTTACAACTTTCAAAAAACTCATGTATAGTATACATATGTATTATATATATACACAATGTATGTGCATATATATTATAAAACATAAAGCTTAGTAAAAGGTTGTTTATAAACTACAACTTTGAAAAATGAGATATTTCAAACATGCTTTCTGAGAAAGAAAAACAGAAACAAAACTTTATAATTGTCAGCATTCGTTGGAAGTGTTCCCAGTCATGAGGTGCTAAGAGGGGGTAATTAGAAAATGTGTGTGTGTTGTGATTAAGAATGCAAAGCCAGGCTACAGTTTTTAAAACTGGCTCTACTAACTGTTGGGGCAACTCTATACCTAAACATATTAGGATGAGCTAAGTTACCATCCAATAACAATCAACCCCCAAAACACAGTGACTTACACAACAAACTTTACTTCTTACTCATACAAAACTTACTATAGGTTCTCACAGCCCTCCAGGGCAGCCATGATCCTTCAGTTGGCCTAGCGTTCCAGGCTGCTTGAATCTTATACCTTCTTCATCTTGACAAGGGCCTCCATGTCATCACAGCAGGGAAAGAGAAAGCAGGGAGAACCCAAGCATCAGTTCAATATTGATTATTGTGAAGTAGGCAGAAAAGAAAATTCAGATAAAGTTAACCTGAACTATTTAAAAATTATATCATTCAATTTTAGAACTTGAAAGGACCTAAAAATAATCCAGTCAAGTCCCCTTATTTTACAGATGTGGAAACAGATACCCAGAGAAAGTGTAAGAATTTTTGCCCAAGTTTACACAGACAGCAGTAGCACAGTTTGGAATCAAATTCAGATTTCTCTCCTAGCTCCCTGCTGGCTGCAATTCCACCACCAACCTTTGGAAATGTACTAACAGTCTTTCCCCTTCTGTCATATCGTAGAGACAAGGGCAGCATGGTGGTTAGGTGTCCTGTCCCTTTTCAAAAATTATATTTAATAGAAAACCCAGAGATGATGGTAATGACAGAAGGAATGTCCCCAGGACTCAAGTGGTATTGGGACAGCCATTATTTATTTCCACTCATTGCATTTGAACAATGTGACACGTATTGTCCAACCCCACTAAAACTCCAGGATTAAATACCATATGGAAAGGTAACCCAGAGCCTTCTTAATCACACTACGCTGCAAGGTCTTTTACTATCAGTAGGAAGAGCCAGAGCGCTGAGCTAGCTGTCACAGGTGGCTGAGTGGAGGGGAAATCAAACAATATGTCAAGATAAGTGAAGGGCCCACTGTTTATTGAAGGTTATGGCTGGCAATGACTAATACAATCACTTTTCCCTTGAACAGATTCAGGTTCAAAATGTAGCTTCAGTTACCTCTAAAATGAAAGGAATGTTCAGAGTTCTATTGCCACTTCCATGTACTTAGACCATTACCAAATGAATGTTCTCCTTTCCCTTTCCCTGCTTTCCTTCAGACTCCAGCACTGTGTGTGGAAAGACAGCCCTCAGGTCATGAGGCTGAGCTGAGGAGGAATATTACCCCAAAGCATCCTGGGAAATGCTGGACCAGAACTATTGCTGTCTTGTTACTTCTTTGCTAAACCACTCATCTTGCAAAACCAGTGACGTGGGAGGGAGACGCAAGAGGAAGGAGATATGGGGATATATGTATATGTATAGCTGATTCACTTTGTTATACAGCAGAAACTAACACACCATTGTAAAGCAATTATACTCCAATAAAGATGTTAATTAATTAATTAATTAATTTAAAAAATGAGTTCAGAGACTCAGTTGTTGTACAAAACACCCCAATACTGTGGTTAAAAATGTTTTTGTGAGATAACTTCCTTTTTACTCCCTATATAATGCCATCTGACTTTAACAACTAGAAATATTATTTATTCAAATGGAAGCTTGCTTACTTTATGACATTGACTATAAAATAGTTACATGGCTAAAGTTAGAATGGCTCCACCCAAAGATTCTGCAAAATCTTGTTTAGTGTAGTGAGGACCATCATGACATTCTTATTAGTAAGTACAATACATATTTTAAAAACAAACAAAGCTGGTACCTCCTAGGTTCTTAAAAATGGCATTGATGATATTCTTCCTCTAGTGGATTATGGAACAGAGAGGTCTAGATAAGAGTAAAAGCAGCCCCTTAGTAGAGTAGCTTGGACCTGTCAAAGCAGTTATTTGTCATTCACATCAAGCCTGAGCAAGTATTTGGGTTAGTTTTATATGTCAAAACCGAAGGGGAAGGCTTAGCAAAAACATTGTCTCTTGCTCCGAATAAGGCAGGCTGAGGAGATGTACATCATTTCGCTCACACACTGAACTCCCCTCTCTTTTGTTCCTGCTTCTCTCCAGCTTGGAGCTGACTCCTCCTTCCTGCAGCTCTGAGGATCACAGGCTGATTGAAGAACACAGCGGTTCCGCTGGGGAGCTGTGCTCAGTGACTCACTCTCTCATTTTCTCTCTGTCTCTCTGTCTCTGAACCGGCAAAGCTGAAAACTACTTGATAATCTCTCTGCCTTTGAATCCAGCTCTGGAACCAAATGCATCATTTTACTGCTCTTAAAAACTGAATAGAGTTTGATTACCTCAAGCCAAAGCTGCTTTGCTCCATAAGAAGGACCCGAAAGGACCCACACATCATTGTTTTTCAATCTACTTGAGGAGCTTTTGCTTTCATGCCTGAAACTTGCTGGTTTCAGGAGGGAGTTTTTGGTTTGTCTGTTTTTAATTGAAATGTTGAAAAGTTCCTTACTGCTGCTTTAAGTGGAACCCAATTTTAAAGTATGGGTTGAGTCAGATCTAAAGGAGACTTGTCTGACCATTTCCTGCCGGGACTGACTGGTGAATATCTTGAGGGAAACTTGGTAGGAGATAATGAGATCTGATTTGCAACTAACAGCCATGCTTAATTTTGAGAATATTTATAGACTCATTGAAAAAGAAATTAAATATTGACCAAGGATAATGTCTGTATTTTTCAGTAACTTATCAACAAATGACTCTAGCCTGTGGAAAGAAAATCATAATTCGACAGATCTTTTAAATCCGCCAGGAACCGTGAATATCTATCTTTTTTGCCTGACATGCTTAATGACTCTCGCAGCCCTGGCAGGCAGCATTTATTCACTAGTTTCCCTAATGAAAACGCGGAACAGAACTGTTGTGTCCATGCTTGTGGCTTCCTGGTCTGGGGATGATCTCATGAGCGTCTTGTCGGTGACCATCTTCATGTTTTTGCAGTGGCCAAATGAGGTCTCTGACTACTTCCAGTCTCTGTGCACCACCTCTGCCTTACTATATTTATGCCAGGGCCTCTCGAGCAACTTGAAGGCGACGCTCTTAGTGTCCTACAACTTTTACACGATGCACAGGGCTGTGGGGAGCCAGGCAGCCCCCAGAAGATCGGGCCAGGTGCTCGGCGTGGCGCTGACGGTGTGGGCGGCCAGTCTGCTGCTCTCCGCGCTGCCTCTGTGCGGCTGGGGCGCCTTTGTACGCACGCCTTGGGGCTGCCTGGCCGACTGCTCCAGCTCCTACGTGCTTCTGCTTTTCGCTGTGTACACTTCGGCCTTCGGACTCCTCGCCGGCCTCTCGGTCCCCCTCACTCACCAGTTGCTGTGTTCGGAGGAGCCGCCAAGACTCCACGCCAACTACCAGGAAATTGCCCGCGGAGCTTCCACCCCAGGGACCCCTTCAACGGGGGGGAGAGTGCTTTCCCTGTCCCCAGCGGATGCTCCGGGCCCGGCCCTGCGGTGCTCTGGACGATGCGCCCCGAGCTCGGACACCGTGCTTGGAGCGGGTCTGCCCGCGAGGGCAGGGCTGGGGCAGGGGCCGGGGCGCGGTGCTACCGCAGTGGCTGGAGCCTGCAGGCGTGAGGACCGGGGGACTGGTCTCTGTGGCACCAGGAGCTTCACCGTGAGCGTAGCGCAGAAGCGCTTCTCCTTGATCTTAGCGATGACAAAAGTCACCCTCTGGCTGCCCATGATGGTAAAAGTGCGGTTGCTTACAGTGCGCGGGGTGGGGGGAGGGGGGTGTGCCAGGCAGTATGAGTGCGTGTTGAGACCAGCGTCCCCGGTTTGGAGGGTCGCCCAGAGACGTGCATTAAGTCCGCTTACGAATGTATCTCGCTTGGTTTTAGAGAAGCGCTTGGAGGAAGGCAGTTCACGGGTAGGACTCGCAGCCGCGAAGCCTTTGCTGCTAAGTGCTTCTCGGTTCAGAACTGGGGAGGAGAATGGGGAGCGCTTTGAGGCGCGGGAGACTTAGTTTTCTGAGATCTCACGTGGTCCAGGGTGTCCTTTTCTCTCGTAGCGATATCTGGGAGTGTTCAGAAGGGAAGGGAGGTAGTAAAGAGGGGTTTTGCCCCCGATCTTCTGTCATGCCCTTCTCTCTGCTCCATTCCTCCCTAGTAAGGACGCCGCCCATCCCCTGCAGGGAGACAGGAGAGGCGTGATCAGAAGTAGAGACAGCAGAAAGTAGACAAAACAGGCTTTTGTTCAAGCCTCCAGGAGAGAGCCCAGCTGAGAGGAGGCAGGTGGTGCCCTAGTGTGACAAGCATAACCTGGCAGAGGTGAGGGGCCAGGGACGTGACAAAGGACGCCTGGAGTACCAGGTACAGGTTTCACACATGCTTGCCTGTTTTCTGGGATAGCATTTTCTGTATTGTGACTGTGCTTCCCTGGTGGAAACTTGAGCTGGCAGCTAGCACAGACCAGGCTGTCAAGAGCGGAAACCCTCAAAGCCTGTGCAGCCTGGAGCAGCGGGCCTCCTCCCAAGGAATCCCAGGAGTTCATCACCAAAACTGAGGATACCGGCCCAGGAGTAGAGCTTCTGGCTCTCAGACAGGAAAGGGTCCTGGAGAAGGGAGCTGGGGCAGCATGCTTGAGGGAAAGGCTTGGCAAAATGGAAGATGTTATCCTAGGATAGGTCTGAAGCTCTCTGCTTTTGCAGATCCACATGGTGGTCCAGCACGTCGTGGGGTTTCAGAGCCTTCCCTTTGAGACGCTCAGCTTTCTGCTAACCCTCCTGGCCACCACTGTAACTCCAGTGTTTGTCTTGTCCAAACACTGGACACACTTGCCCTGTGGCTGCATCATCAACTGCAAGCAGAACACATATGCAGTGACGTCTGATGGGAAAAAACGTAAGTCCTGAACAGTGCAGAGGTTGGGAACAATGTGCATATGGTCAAATACAGAAAGGTGGTCTATTGAGAGAGTTGCCTTAGTAGGGGATGAAGAGTCCAAGGACAAATGAAGTGGTAAATAAAGGGAAGAAATTATAATGTGAAACAATTATTAGCACAGTATTGGAGTAAGTTTAAAACAACTCTGCGAACTGCTTGTACATTGAATAATTATTTTAGGTAAGAAAAAGAGAGAATTCATTCAACACAGCATGAAGTCAGCAAAGGCCTTTAGGTGTTACATCCACCATAGCTCTTAGCCTAGAGTAGAAAATAACTCCCCCTCCCAAGTCTACGTATGAGAAGTCTGCATCTTTGAAAAGTTAAAAACTCATTATATTAAAGTTCATTATTGTTGAGTGGAACAGTAAAGAAAAGCATTTTCTTAAGTTTGCTGCTTATATTCTTCCAGGGTTTTGGAAAGTTTTCAGAGTAAGCAATAGGAGTGACTAAAAACAGTTCCAAAACAAATTTTAAGTGTTTGCCTCTGCTTTTAGAAAACATACATAGAAACACAAAACAACCCCACAAACACCTATAATTTCAAAAAAGGACAAAGATGGCAGAGTTTGTCAATGTATGTTCATCTATGAATCTAGCCATGCCAGTTACTTAAAAAAAAAAAAACAAAAAACTGTGTTCGAAAGAGTACCTCTAGACCAGGAGTGCGATCAATTATAAAACTCACTAGAGTGTAATTGTTCCTATTCTGAGACAGGAAAAGTTGAAGAATGACCTGTATATTTTGACTCTGCCAGGAAGGAAAAGGATATTTTTTGTCATTCCAGACAAAAGATAGGATGTTCTACCATTTAATAAATCCAAGACTACATTAGTGTATGCTGAATTAACTGTTCCATTAATTGTCCTTTGCTCAGAATAAGCAAGTATATTATTCTTTAACAGAGAAGAAAGAGTAAATAAAAACAGTCCATTTTAGACTATTTTAGGGCTATGAAAACTGGAGACTGTTAAAGAATATTCTGCAGTCACTTCTTCAACAGGTTTATTTTATAAATATTAAATAGTCATGAACTGGTCATTTTCCATGTATTCATGACATTTAATGTCTAGATAATTTTCAAATGACCAGAAGATATTTTTTAGTGTTAAGGATGCCATGAAGTTTTATTGTTAATGGATGCCAAATTCATCTATGCCCTTGAAATAAAATAACCATGGAACTTGTAATAAGTATGTGCTTTTGGATATTAATATCCAGAGCAACAGTGACACAGAAAATTAATAATAAATCTTTTTGAACCACATAGAAGAACATAGAACATATAAAAATCACTTACAAGCCTGAAAGTTCTACCAGTCTATCAAACATTAATATTTTGTCACTAAATTAATGAACTAACCCCATCTTATAGTATTTAAAATTGTGAGAGAGACAAGAAGAGTTTAGGGCAGTCATTTTTAAGAACTAAAGGGCACCTCTATCAGAGCTGAAAAAGCAATGCAACAGATCTATCACTATAAATGGTCTAGGAAGCACTTGATCTTATACTGCACAAAACAGAAGAAACTACAGCAGGCTAGCAGAATCAATAATCATGCTAATATCTCATGTTTGAAATTAGAACCATGCCTTTCAAGATCAAAATAATATTTTCCCTCTAAAATTATCATTGCCCTTATTTGTATTTATTTTAAAATTTCAGGGAAGGTGTCGAAATGTGAGCTTAGAGAGGCATGGCTTCGAAAATAAAATGTTGTGAGAAACATTAGTTTAAAATGGCTCCATTCTCTCTTTTTTTTTTTTCTTCTAACATCCTTATTGGAGTATAATTGCTTTACAATGGTGTGTTAGTTTCTGCTTTATAACAAAGTGAATCAGTTATACATATACATATGTCCCCATATCTCTTCCCTCCTGCATCTCCCTCCCTCCCACCCTCCCTATCCCACCCCTCTAGTTGGTCACAAAGCACTGAGCTGATCTCCCTGTGCTATGCGGCTGCTTCCCACTAACTATCTGTTTTACATTTGGTAGTGTATATATGTCCATGCCACTCTCTCACTTGATCCTAGGCTCTGCCACAGGAAAATTATAAGACTAAGAATGATGTACTTTCCTTGTCTGAGGACCCACCATAAATGTTCCTATTGCTAGGATGACACAAAAACAGAATTTTGAAACTCCAAAGATGGTTCATCCTCAGGTGGGCAGGTGCTTGATCAGTTATAGTACTTTGATTCTATGTAGTTATAGTACTTTGATGGCTCCAGTTTCACATTTAAGCTTTTTCTCCTTAACAAATTAATATCCTCCTTTTACATTCTTTTGCTGGGAACTCCAGAAGCAAGAAAAGGAAAATATTTTTTCCTAACTCATATTTACCATAGGTTCATTTTGGTGATGTAAGCATAATTCTACATCTCAGCTTCACTGTATGGCTACTGAGAGACATGCAGCCAGAAAATGAATGTCAGTAATGGAAAATAATTTCCAGAAATAATAGTTCTCTCCTGTTTTCAACAATAATCTGTATTACTAGTGTCTCAAAACAAAAGTGGTTTAAAAAAAGATGGTTTTAACACAGAGGTCTCAGGTGGTAGACATATGGATTGGATATGGCTTTCAGACCCATTTGGTTTGCATGACATGATGCGTTCTTTTTTAAATTGAACAGTTAAAATAAAATATTTTCTATAAAAATCAGATTTTCAGCTTCTGTTTTTTGACAAAGTTAAAGTATCTGGTGACATGTTACTCTGAATAATTATGTATATTTATAAGCGGATATAATTACTTATGTCTAAAATTGTCATTAGTAAGATGTGATTAAAAGCAGAAGACTAGAGCTATTTCATGCCTTATCCAGGGTTTTGCTTTTCAGAGCAAATGTAACATTATACTTATTTTTCCTAAGTGTACTATAGACTTCAAAAGACCCTGACTCTATTCTGATGGTCTTTAAGTTTCTTGTCAGTTACTAGTCAAATACTGTCAACTCTGTTATGTTGTTATAACCTATTACCTTCATTGGCTAGTCAGAATTTACCTCTAGTGTTAAGGAAAAGTCAATAACAAGAAATGTTTCTATTGGTTACATTTCATAATTAATGTACTTCCCTTAAAGATAGTACATCAGGGACATTCTGCTTCCATTAACATATTTCTCTCATGGATCTGATTAGCAGTAAAGCAATTTCACATAGAGGTTAATGACTCCATTTCTGGAGTCAGCTTTAAATTAAAATCTCTTTACCAGGTAAGTAATCTTAGGTAGGTTTCTTCTGTCAGCCTCAGTTTTCTCAAATGCAAAATAGAACCAATATGCCTTTTATTATGTAGGGTTGTTGTTTTGTTAAATGTCATGACCTATGTGCATAACTGTCCCTGGAAAGCTCTAGTTCCCCACTGGATCTTTCTCAATCACACTTCCTTCTCATAGCCTACCTCAGACTGCTTCTTGCACCCAGTGATGTGGAAGTAGATTCTCCATCGACACATTCTGCACAGCTCTTTAAAAACCTTACTCACTTTTGCTTTATATATTTCATAGTTATAATACACAGCTAATAAAATATATAGCCACAGATATCCATTTACAGGATAAAATTGGGATTTTATGACAGTTTTTCTTTGCTTAATATCCTTGAATTGACCACTTGTCACTTTACAACTTTTTTTAGAGAAAAAGGAAACCCAACAATAACTAAAATGTCCTTTTATTTCCTTCAGCTTTCACACTATTAAAGTAAATTAAAAATTCTAATTTAATTTTACTGGACTATATTACTAGAAAAAGTTAAGTAGTACTATAAATGAAATAGTGTATAATGTTAACATCTGTTTCTACTTTTCCATTTTCTTTGAATAGAAATTTTTGTTTGTATCCTGGCTCAATGAATGTTTTGGCTCAAATAATGAATGATACCTATAAATTCTCTTTCAGTCAGCAGAATTGGTCTGTAAATCTTCAGTTCTGAGACAATTTCAGTAATAGAATCAGCATATGAATGACATGAGGTTGTAATGTAAAATGAATCAAATTTTACCTGTTGTTCTCATAGAAATTTTATAGTTTTTAATAAATTCTTCCACCAAGGATAGCTAAATGTGTGCTATAAAACACAGAACTATCCAAGTAGAAAAAAGTTTTGAAATGAGCCATGTTTGAAAGATGAAAATCAAAACATTTCATTGCATTTTGTCTACCACCTTGATATAGCTTCATTCTTAATACACAAAAATTATCTAGTATTTAATGACGTTCACATACAACAATTGTATCACTTCTGTCACATTCTCATGTGTTATTCTACTAAGACTTTATACAGTATTCACCAAATAGTAGTGCTATATGTAAGATACCATCATATTTCACCTGATTTAAACCGTGGAAAGTTTTATGTGTTCCTACTAAACTCATCTTGTAGTTAATCAGGTATAGACATGTCGTAAAGTGCTTCAGCTCACAGAAATATGTCTATATACTCTTCTTTACAATTCAGTTCAAATTTATTCAGAAATGTACATATTATTTTTAAAAGTTTAAAAACTGTATTGTAGCATTATCTAATTTCTACTGTATGCATTTATAAACATATAAATGTCAGGAATGATATACATCAAAATATTTAAAGCAGTTATATCTGTTGTTGGTATTGCCAGCAGAATAGCTCAAGTAATATTAAGAGCTTTTTAATAATTAAGTTGTAGCAAAATAAAATTTATAAACAATGTATTTTATCCCAAAATAAAGAAATGTAGAGATAATTGGTAGACTGATAGAGCTAAAACTAAAAGTGAGTGGATATGAGACTATTCTAATTTATGGATAAATTTTTTACATAAAATTTCTTTAAAGACTTCAGTTTTCTGGGGTTGTATGTATTTCAAGCCTTCCATTGTGTAAGTGAGAACAGTTAGGCCCAGAGTGATAAGACGGTTGAATTTGTGAGGCACAGTTGCTTTGCATAATTGACAAAAAGTAAACGAAGATAATTCAACTAATCAGGTTGAATTCACTTTCCTATTTTTATTCATTTTGTATATCCAAGCGCTGTTTATATCTATCTTCCTAATCATGGAATTTTGTTTTTGTTTTACATAGCCAAGAGGAGATGCTTTGAATTCAATCTATCATTTCAACGAAGTTATGGAATTTATAAAATAGCACATGAAGATTACGATGATGATGATGAAAATTCAATATCCTATCACAATCTCATGAACTATGAGTGCAAAACTACAAAAGACTCTCAGAGAGACTCTCATAATACATTCAATGCCATAAAGGTGGAAATCAGCACCACACCCTCTCTGGACAGCTCCACACTAAAAGGCATCAACAAATGCACAAACACTGATATTATAGATGCTAAACAGGATTCCCACAGTGAAACGGGTGTTGATCCACTGCTCTCTGAAAAAACAGAAGGTGATATTAAATATGACGAAACCACCCTTTTGGAAGGGCCAGAAAGAAGACTTTCTCATGAGGAGAGTCAGAAACCAGACCTTTCAGACTGGGAATGGTGTAGGAGTAAATCAGAAAGAACCCCTCGTCAGGTACAGTAAAGGTTGTTATTCCTCTTAAATTAAAAGTGAGACCAAATATGACAGCATGCAAAAAAATTTTCCGTTACTTATTTCATTCATCCAACTCCAAGGTTATCTTCACTTAACTCAATTAATTTCCATAATACTAAATTTTACTTCAAAGTGTCTTTTAAAACTTTTTAAATTAGTTCTACACTTTCAGTCAAATTCTATATATTTTGGAATTGGCAGAGCTAAACAGGATCTTTGAGATGAGCCTCTATTTTAACCTCAAGTAATCTGTGTAAATTCAGACTAGACTCTCAAAACTTATTTCAAACTAGTAAACTTGTAGGTTTTATATTTTTTCTTCACCTGAAAAGTTTACACAAGTGTCCAAAACAGGTTTTGGGGCAAATGTTTATACAACTACCGGTGAACAGGTAGTCCTCTTGCAACTCTACTGTTCACATAGCTTGCCTATTAGTCTTTTTTTTGTTTTGAATTTTATTTCTTTATTTTTTTATACAGCAGGTTCTTTTTTTAAACGTCTTTATTAGAATATAATTGCTTTACAATGGAGTGTTAGTTTGTGTTGTATAACAAAGTGAATTAGCTATACATATACATACATCTCCATATCACCTCCCTCTTGCATCTCCCTCCCACCCTCCCAATCCCACCCCGCTAGGTGGACACAAAGCACCGAGCTGATCTCCCTGTGCTATGCAGCTGCTTCCCACTAGCTATCTGTTTTACATTTGGTAGTGTATATATGTCCATGCCACGCTCTCACTTCATCCCAGCTTACCCTTCCCCCTCCCCATGTCCTGCAGTCCATTCTCTATGTCTGCGTCTTGATTCCTGTCCTGCCCCTAGGTTCTTCAGAACCATTTTTTTTTTTTAGATTCCATCTAGATGTGTTAGCATACAGAATTTGTTTTTCTCTTTCTGACTTACTTCACTCTGTATGACAGTCTCTAGATCCATCCACCTCACTACAAATAACTCAGTTTCATTTCTTTTTATGGCTGAGTAATATTCCATTGTATATATGTGCCACATCTTCTTTATCCATTCATCTGTCAATGGACATTTACGTTGCTTCCATGTCCTGGCTATTGTAAATAGAGCTGCAATGAACATTGTGGTACATGACCCTTTTGAATTACGGTTTTCTCAGGGTATATACCAGGAGTGGGATTGCTGGATAGTATGATAGTTCTATTTATAGATTTTAAGGCATATCCACACTGTTCTCCGTAGTGGCTGTATCAGTTTACATTCCCACCAACACTGCAAGAGGGTTCCCTTTTCTCCACACACTCTCCAGCATTTATTGTTTCTAGATTATTTGATGATGGCCATTCTGACTGGTGTGAGGTGATACCTCATTGTATTTTGATTTGCATTTCTCTAATGATTAGTGATGTTGAGCATTCTTTCATGTGTCTGTTGGCAATCTGTATATCGTCTTTGGAGAAATGTCTGTTTAGGTCTTCTGCCCATTTTTGGATTGGGTTGTTTGTTTTTTTGATATTGAGCTGCATGAGCTGCTTGTATATTTTGGAGATTAATCCTTTGTCAATAGCTTCATTTCCAAATATTTCTCCCATTCTGAGGGTAGTCTTTTCACCTTGTTTATGGTTTCCTTTGCTGTGCAAAAGCTTTTAAGTTTCATTAGGTCCCTTTGTCTATTTTTGTTTATTTCCGTTTCTCTACGAGGTGGGTCAAAAAGGATCTTGCTGTGATTTATGTCAAGGAGTGTTCTGCCTATGTTTTCCTCCAAGAGTTTAATAGTGTCTGGCCTTACATTTAGGTCTTTAATCCATTTTGAGTTCATTTTTGTGTATGGTGTTAGGGAGTGTTCTAATTTCATTCTTTTATATGTTATGTAGCTGTCCAGTTTTCCCAGCACCACTTATTGAAGAGGCTGTCTTTTCTCCACTGTATATTCTTGCCTCCTTTATCAAAGATAAGGTGACCATATGTGCGTGGGTTTCCCTCTGGACTTTCTGTCCTGTTCCATTGATCTATATTTCTGGTTTTGTGCCAGTAACACCCTGTCTTGATTACTGTACCTTTGTAGTATAGTCTGAAGTCATGGAGCCTGATTCCTCCAGCTCCGTTTTTCTTTCTCAAGATCGCTTTGGCTTTTCGGGATATTTTGTGTTTCTATACAAATTGTGAAATTTTTTGTTCTAGTCCTGTGAAAAATGCCATTGGTAGTTTGACAGGGATTGCATTGAATCTGTAGATTGCTTTGGGTGGTATGGTCATTTTCACAATGTTGATTCTTCCAATCCAAGAACGTGGTATATCTGTGTATAGGAATGGAAGAGATTTCTGTGCATTAATTTTGTATCCTGATACTTTACCAAATTCATTGATTAGCTCTAGTAGTTTTCTGGTAGCATCTTTAGGATTCTCTATGTATAGTATCATGTCATCTGCAAACGGTGACAATTTTACTTCTTCTTTTCTGATTTGGACTCCTTTTATTTCTTTTTCTTCTCTTATTGCTGTGGCTGAAACTTCCAAAATTATGTTGAATAATAGTGGTGAGGGTGGGCAACCTTGTCTTGTTTCTGATCATAGTGGAAATGGTTTCAGTTTTTCACCATTGAGAATGATGTTGGCTGTTGGTTTGTCATTTATGGCCTTTATTATATTGAGGTAAGTTCACTCTGTGCCTACTTTCTGGAGGTTTTTTATCATAAATTGGTGTTGAATTTTCTCAAAAGCTTTCTCTGCATCTACTGAGATGATCATATGGATTTTCTCCTTCAATTTGTTAATGTGGTTTATCATATTGATTGATTTGCATATACTGAAGAATCCTTGCATTCCTGGGATAAACCCCACTTGCTCATGGTGT
>NC_041214.2:14620971-14630760 GCF_002837175.3 Physeter macrocephalus
TTATTTGGGTCTTCTCCCTTTTTTTTCTTGATGAGTCTGGCTAATGGTTTATCAATTTTGTTTATCTTCTCAAAGAACCAGCTTTTAGGGCTTCCCTGGTGGCACGGTGGTTGAGAGTCCGCCTGCTGATGCAGGGGACACAGGTTCGTGCCCCGGTCCGGGAGAATCCCACGTGCCGCGGAGCGGCTAGGCCCATGAGCCATGGCCTCTGAGCCTGCGCGTCCGGAGCCTGTGCTCTGCAATGGGTGAGGCCACAACAGTGAGAGGCCTGCATACTGCAAAAAGGAAAAAAAAAAAAAGTATATATATCTTTGCTCTCCATTCCTTCATTCTTTTTCATTTATTTCTGATCTGATCTTTATGATTTCTTTCCTTCAGCTAACTTTGGGGTTTTTTTGTCCTTCTTTCTCTAATTGCTTTAGGTGTAAGGTTAGGTTTTTTATTTGAGATATTTCTTGTTTCTTGAGGTAGAATTGTATTGCTATAAACTTCCCTCTTAGAACTGCTTTTGCTGCATCCCATATGTTTCTTGTTTCTTAAGGTAGGCTTGTATAGCTATAAACTTCCCTCCTAGAACTGCTTTTGCTGCATCCCATAGGTTTTGGGTTGTTGTGATTTCATTGGCATTTGTTTCTAGGTATTTTTTGATTTCTTCTTTGATTTCTTCAGTGATCTCTTGGTTATTTAGTAGTGTATTGCTAAACCTCCATGTGTATGTATTTTTTACAGATTTTTTTTCCTGTAATTGATATCTAGTCTCATAGCGTTGTGGTCGGAAAAGCTATTTGATACAATTTCAATTTTCTTAAATTTACCAAGGCTTGATTTGTGACCCAAGATATGATCTATCCTGGAAAATGTTCCATGAGCACTTGTGAAGAAAGTGTAATCTGCTGTTTTTGGATGGAATGTCCTATAAATATCAATTAAGTCCATCTTGTTCTTGTAGACAGCATATATACGGGTCTTGTTTTTGTATCCATTCAGCCAGTCTGTGTCTTTGGGTTGGAGCATTTAATCCATTTACATTCAAGGTAATTATCAATATGTATGTTCCTATTACCATTTTCTTAATTGTTTTGGGTTTGTTATTGTAAGTCTTTTCCTTCTCGTGTTTCCTGCCTAGAGAAGTTCCTTTAGCATTTGTTGTAGAGCTGGTTTGGTGGTGCTGAATTCTCTCTGCTTTTTCTTATCTGTAAAGGTTTTAATTTCTCCATCGAATCTGAATGAGATCCCTGCTGGGTAGAGTCATCTTGGTTGTAGGCTTTTCTCTTTCATCATTTTAAATATGTCCTGCCACTCCCTTCTGGCTTGCAGAGTTTCTGCTGAAAGATCAGCTGTTAACCTTATGGGGATTCCCTTGTTTGTTATTTGTTGCTTTTCCCTGGTTGTTTTTAATATTTTTTCTTTGTATTTAACTTTTGATAGTTTGATTAATATGTGTCTTGGTGTGTTTCTCCTTGAATTTATTCTGTATGGGACTCTCTGCACTTTCTGGACTTGACTGACTATTTCCTTACCCATATTTGGGAAGTTTTCAACTGTAATCTGTTCAAATATTTTCTCAGTACCTTTTTTTTTTTCTCTTCCTCCTTTGGGACCCGTATAATTCGAATGTTGGTGCATTTAATTTTGCCCAGAGGTCTCTGAGATTGTCCTCAATTCTTTTCATTCTTTTTTCTTTATTCTTCTCTATGGTAGTTATTTCCACTATTTTATCTTCCAGGTCACTTATCCATTCTTCTGCCTCAGTTATTCTGCTATTGATTCCTTCTAGAGAATGTTTAATTTCATTTATTGTGTTGTTCATCGTTTGTTTGCTCTTTAGTTCTTCTAGGTCCTTGTTAAACGTTTCTTGTATTTTCTCCATTCTATTTCCAAGATTTTCGATCATCTTTTCTATCATTACTCTGAATTCTTTTTTAGGTAGCCTGCCTATTTCCTCTTCTTTTTGGTCTGGTGGGTTTTTACCTTGCTTCTTCACCTGCTGTGTATTTCTCTGTCTTCTCATATTGCTTAACTTACTGTGTTTGGGTTCTCCTTTTCACAGGCTGCAGGTTCATAGTTCCCATTGTTTTTGGTGTCTGCTCCCAGTGGGTAAGCTTGGTTTAGTGGGTTGTGTAGGCTTCCTGGTGGAGGGGACTGGTGCCTGTGGTCTGGTGTATGAGGCTGGATCTTGTCTTTTTGGTGGGCAGGACCACATTCGGTGGTGTGTTTTGGGGTGTCTGTGGCCTTATTATGATTTTAGGCAGCCTCTCTGCTAATGGGTGGGTTTGTGTTCCTGTCTTGCTAGTTGTTTGGCATAGGGTATCCGACACTGTAGCTTGCTGGTCTTTGAGCGGAGCTGGGTCTTAGCGTTGAGATGTAGATCTCTGGGAGAGCTTTCGCCATTTGATATTACATGGGGCCAGGAGGTCTGTGGTGGGCCAATGTCCTGAACTCGGCTCTCTCACCTCAGAGGCTCAGGCCTGACCCCCAGCCAGAGCACCAAGACCCTGTCAGCCACACGGCTCAGAAGAAAAGTGAGATAAAAAATGAAAGAAAATAAAGTTATTAAAATAGAAAAAATGTTAAAAATAAAAAAGTAATTTTAAAAAAGAGAGAGAAAGAAAGAAGAGAGCAACCAAACCAAAAATCAAATCCACCAATGGTAACAAGCACTAAAAAACTATACTAAAAAAAAATGGACAGTCAGAGCCCTAGGACAAATGGCAAAAGCAAAGCTATACAGACAAAATCACACAAAGAAGCATACACATACACACTCACAGAAAGAGAAAAAGGAAAAAAATATATATATATTAAAAATTTAAAAAGGAAGAGAGCAACCAAATCAATAAACAAATCTACTAATGATAATAAGCTCTAAATACTAAACTAAGATAAACATAAAACCAGAAACAAATTAGATGCAGAAAGCAAACCCCAAGTCTACAGTTGCTCCCAAAGTCCACCGCCTCAGTTGTGGGATGATTTGTTGCCTATTCAGGTATTCCACAGATGCAGGTACATGAGGTTGATAGTGGAGATTTAATCCGCTGCTCCTGAGGCTGCTGGGAGAGATTTCCCTTTCTCTTGTTTGTTCGCACAGCTCTCGGGGTTCAGCTTTGGATTTGGCCCCGCCTCTGCCTGTATGTCTCCTGAGGGTGTCTGTTCCCCACCCAGATAGGACAGGGTTAAAGGAGCGGCTGATAATGGGGCTCTGGCTCACCCAGGCCGGGGGGAGGGAGGGGTACGGATGCGGGGCGAGCGTGCAGCGGCAGAGGCCGGCATGACGTTGCACCAGCCTGAGGCGCGCCATGTGTTCTCCCGGGGAAGATGTCCCTGGATCACGGGACCCTGGCAGTGGCGGGCTGCACGGGCTCCCAGGAGGGGAGGTGTGGAGAGTGACCTGTGCTCGCACACAGGCTTCTTGGTGGCTGCAACAGCAGCCGTAGCATCTCATGCCCGTCTCTGGGGTCCGCGCTGATAGCCTCGGCTCACACCCCCGTCTCTGGATCTCGTTAGGCGGTGCTCTAAATCCCCTCTCCTCGCACACCCTGAGACAATGGTCTCTTGCCTCTTAGGCAGCTCCAGAGTTTTTCCTGGACTCCCTCCCGGCTAGCTGTGGCACACTAACCCCTTCAGGCTGTGGTCACACATCCAGCTGCAGTCCTCTCCCTGGGATCTTAACTCCGAAGCCCGAGCCTCAGCTCCCAGCCCCCGCCTGCCCCGGCGGGTGAGCAGACAAGCCTCTCGGGCTGGTGAGTGCTGGTTGGCACCGATCCTCTGTGCGGGAATCTCTCCGCTTTGCCCTCCGCACCCTGTTACTGCGCTCTCCTCCGTGGCTCTGACGTTTCCCCCCTCCGCCACCCACAGTCTCCACCAGTGAAGGGGCTTCTAGTGTGTGGAAACCTTTCCTCCTTCACAGCTCCCTCCCAGAGGTGCAGGTCCCATCCCTATTCTTTGTCTCTGTTTTTCCTTTTTTCTTTTGCCCTACCCAGGTAAGTGGGGAGTTTCTTGCCTTTTGGGAAGTCTGAGGTCTTCTGCCAGCATTCAGTAGGTGTTCTGTAGGAGGTGTTCCACATGTGGATGTAGTTTTGATTTATTTGTGGGGAGGAAGGTGATCTCCGCGTCTTACTCCTCTGCCATCTTGAAGGTGCCCCCCATAGCAGGTTCTTATTAGTTATCTATTTTTTACACATTAGTGTATATATGTCAATCCCAATCTCCCAATTCATCACACCACCACAGCCACCTGCTGTTTCCCCTCTTGGTGTCTATACATTTTTTCTCTACATCTGTGTCTCTGTTTCTGTCTTGCAAACCGGTTCATCTGTACCATTTTTCTAGATACCACATATATGCATTAATATACGATATTTGTTTTTCTCTTTCTGACTTACTTCACTCGGTATGATAGTCTCTAGGTCCATCCACGTCTCTACAAATGACCCAATTTCGTTCCTTTTTATGGCTGAGTAGTATTACATTGTATATATGTACCACACCTTCTTTATCCATTTTGCCTATTAGTCTTGCTGGAACTAGTCCCTCTAATACTCAGCGAGGAAAAAAAGATCTATTCCAGAATAGACCCAAGTGAATCTTTGCAAAAACCCTGCTAAACGTTCCATTCTTTTAAGGATTGAAGAATAGTTACATAATTTTTTTAAATTTTTATTTATTTATTTATTTATTTTGGCTGCGTTGGTTCTTTGTTGTTGTGCACAGGCTTCTTATTGCTATAGCTTCTCTTGTTGCAGAGCATGGGCTCTAGGCACGTGGGCTTCAGTAGCTGCAGCATGTGGGCTCTGCAGTTGTAGCTCGCGGGCTCTAGAGCGCAGGCTCAGTAGTTGTGGCGCACAGGCTTAGTTGCTCTGCAGCATGTGGGAATCTTCCTGGACCAGGGCTCAAACCCGTGTCCCCTGCATTGGCAGGCGGATTCTTAACCACTGCGCCACCAGGGAAGTCCCTATATGATGTTTTATAATGAAAGAATTTGCACCTTAAGCTCACACCATTCTTTCCTAGATTTAAGCCTGCCTAGAATGATGAGGGGTACTTCTTATTTTATTGAAATTGTAGTGTGATATTGATATAAGATTGTTCTTCCCTCCATATGCTCATACCTGATAATTAAAGTTGCTCTTGCTTTCCACACAGTCGATTTACTAGGAAAAGATATCTTTTTCTACATGACTTAATGTAAATCAGAGTCCACTTGCCCCTGATCTCTGGAATCAAAACTATAGTTTTTCAAATATCTGCTAGTAATAGTGCAGTCATTGATCACAGGTATGACCATCTAACACCAACTATGAATATGAACAAAATAATCTGAGATTTCCTTTATTCTCCTTGATTAATTAAAACTGCTAGTTTTTCTTTGATATCACCAGTTTTAAAAGTTGGATAATAAAACAAAATGTACAAAATTTATGATTAAAAATAATTATTCATAGTGTTTAGTGATTACGTATCTCAAAAAAATCTAAATATTTGCTGTAAATTGCAAAATACAGTGAAAATTATATTACTGACAGGATACACTGCTCAGTATTTTTAGAACAATGTCATACCCCAGCTAAGAGGGGAATCCCTACAATATCGTCATCAATTTGTTCCTAAATAATCTAAACCTCCTGGTTTCCTTGCACTTAAAAATTAAGTAGGGCTTCCCCGGTGGCGCAGTGGTTGGGAGTCTGCCTGCCGATGCAGGGGACTTGCGTTTGTGCCCCGGTCTGGGAAGATCCCACATGCCACGGAGCGGCTGGGCCCGTGAGCCATGGCCGCTGGGCCTGCGCGTCCGGAGCCTGTGATCCGCAGCGGGAGAGGCCACAACAGTGAGAGGCCCGCGTACCGCAAAAAAAAAAAAAAATTAAGTAGTATTATGAAGCATGTATCTGTGTGTGTATATCTGAGTAACTTGCAACTACAGTACCCTGTGTGCCACTCCCCTATTCCATCCTCATGCTTACCCCTTAGGGGTTTCAGCTATCTTGAATCTTGCTCATGCTTTTTTGTTTTACTGTTTTAACACAAATGAATGTATTTCTAACACAATGTATTCCTTAGTTTGCTTATTTTGAGCTTTCTAAAGATGGTCTCATTTCTGGGACTTGCTTTTTTTCCACTTAACATTACTTTAAATGACTTCATTTTCTAATGTATTTTGTCAAAGCAGTGGGACATGCCAACTGAGCTGTCACAACATACAGCCCTCATTTAAAAGTCTGAGTTATATTTTGGAGAATGTAATCAATTAAACACATCTAGAAATATGTGAAAAGATCAGATACTGTTTACACATAAGCATGTTGTCTTATGAGAATGGTAAAGCACAACTTACACACCTCTGTAAAACAAACAAACAAAAATGCTACATGGAAAGCACAAAATGTTTATCGATTCAGGTATCTTTCAACTACAAAGATTTGCTTATTAAGTATTAATATTTTAACATTTATGAAGAGCAAGTAGTTCAGGAAACTGATTTAAAATGATACTTGTAAAAAATGTTTAGTGGGCTTCCCTGGTGGTGCAGTGGTTGGGAGTCCGCCTGCCGATGCAGGGGACACGGGTTCGTGCCCGGTCTGGGAGGATCCCACATGCCGCGGAGCGGCTGGGCCCGTGAGCCATGGCCGCTGAGCCTGCGCGTCCGGAGCCTCTGCTCCGCAACAGGAGAGGCCACAACAGTGAGGGGCCCGCGTACCGTAAAAAAAAAAAAAAAAAAAAAAAATGTTTAGTGGTTAAATAGATAATACAATATTCAAGAAAAGTAAAATTTATATTTTAAGAAACTAAAATTAAATGAAATACTATCTTAAATTTAAATCAACAGTAAGAAGTCCTTATACCACAGGCCGATGTTATTGGTATGACTTTCCCTTAGCAAAATCACCTATGGACCTAAAGATTAATATTATAACAAAAATACATTTAGAGTCGAAAAGCTTATGACAACTTTTCCTCTGACCAAGGGCTGGTTTTAACTCTTACCCTATTCTTCACCAACAGATATTTCATGGGAGTAGGTGGTGACTTAGAAAGCACTTTCTTTTCATCATTTTCTTCCAAGTTCCTTCTTTGCTCTGAAAGCAAAGTTAACTTATGTTTCTTACAGTGATACAGTAAACTGGTAGATACTGTAATAACTCTCTGAAAACACTATCTCTTTTTATTTTCTATAGTTTTACTTTCAAATATTTAGGCTCAGTTTATCAGTTCATATCTAATGGTACTACATTGAGTTGCATATGTTCTTTGTTTTTAGGCTATAAAAAAAAAGCAGGTTTGATTTTAAATGTATTTAATGAGCCTTACTATATTTTTACAATACACATTGCTTAATTTTTTTTTAGAGTTCATGTGAGTAAACAAATTCTCAGTATATTTTGTTGGAAATCCTGGTAGGAGTGAGAGTGTCAGATCAAGGTTAAGTTATAAAGGAAATGGGAGTAGAATGGCTTTAGTAGGTTTAAATGTGATCCAATAAAATGTATCACAGGTGAGAGTGTTTTAAGACTAAAATTGTGTTACACTTAGCCACATAATCACTTCTTTTTGGACCCCTAGTAGGTAGAGTCCTAAGCAGTTTACTGTTTAAAAATTCAGAAAAAATAGTCAGAAATGCCAGAGTTCTTCGGTTACAAAGTTTTAATGTGGTTGCCATGGTATGACTGTTCCTCAAGTGAAATAATGATTTTCCACAAGCCCAAAGTTTTGTCATCTATGAATAAAGAAAATTGTACTTATAAAATAATTCAGTAACTTAGGGGAGATCACTCTAATTTTCTCTTTTAATACTAAGCTCATCAAGTTGTCCATGGATCCCATTTTCTTTTGTTTTAATGTGTTGTCTTAGAGCTCTAGAAACTCATTTATTACTGTAAATCAGAAGCAAAGATATGCTGTCACTATGTCACTTAGTCCCACTAATAATTCTGTATCATCATAGTATTTGAAAGATGAAAGGTCCTTCACTATGCCAATAGGATATAGACAGCCAGATTCTGAAAAAATCCTTCTCAAATCAGAGTCAAATGGGGGAAGTGATTGCTTTTGAATTAGCTACATGCAAACCATTTAGTATAAGGATGAATAAACCAACAGAACTAACTTTACGGTCACTGGGGAATCAAAGAAATTTAATTTTTCTTTTAAGGAAAATGTTTTAACTATCTAAAATTAACTATCTAAAAATAGTTTTACAAATTAAAGTTGTGTTTGCTCACAGAGTTCAGGGGCAATATTGGTTTCTGTAATCTTTTTTTAATATTATTATTTCTTTAAATCCTTTTTGTAGAAAACTATAGAAAGCAAATGCCTATCTAGATGATTTTGGGTTCTTTAGATCCGAGCTTCTCAAACTTTAATGTGCAAATAAGTCAAATGGGGATCTTGTTAAAATGTAGATTATGATTGAGTAGATCTGAGGTAAGGTCTGAGATTCTGCATTTCTGACAAACCCTCAGGTGACTGGTGCAAAACCAAAGTCCCATCCCAGAACTACAGAATCAGTAATGTGCATCTGAACCAACCCCAGTTTAAGTACTTAATTTAAGTACTTCTTTCTAAAATTTAAGAAGTACAGTTTTAACATCTAATCACTAGGAGATGGATACTAGTTTAAAGAGTGGGGCAAAATCAATCCTCTTCATTTAATGTATGCCCCATAAAGTGAAATAAGACTTGAAGAAAATACCCCAGTATGCATATCTCTTTCCTCTCCCTAAAAAAAGTGCATCTTCTCTTTTCATTTTAAAAAATAAACTATTTTCCTGTGACACTGTCAGCTTGATAATTGCAAATGCTGAAACTTGTTCTCTGAGTAATTTTTGACATTTTTAACTGAAGTGACAGTAGGAGAAAGACTTACTTATCACCTCCTATTTGTAGCCTCAAGGCAAAGATGTAGCCTCATCCTAACACAAAATGAGTGTTTGGAATATAGATATTTTATTTTTAGCTACATCTGTTTGTTTGGAGTGGTTAGTTCCACTCACTGTTCAGAGACCTGAAAAATTATTATCCTGCTTTCTTTTTTCAAAACATTTATAATCTTTATTTTTTATGATTATAAGGTAATATAATTATTGTAGAAAATTTAGAAATTGCTGATAAGCAAAGAAAAACACCCACTTCTAACCACCCAGAGTTAATCACTGTTTACATTTTATCATATAAAACTTTAGGCTCTTTCCTAAGCCTATATTTTCACTTTTGACAAAAATGGGATCATATTGCATGTACTGTTTTGGCATCTGCTTTGTCCACTTAAGAGTATAATTTTCACCTGATTTAAATTGTTTGAGTCATTTGTGTGATTATCTGGTATAGTTTAGAATGACTCTTTAGAGTGTGGTTTAAAACTCATTCACAAATGTAAATTTGTTCTCAAGTATTTAAAGTCTTGAAAGTTGAAACTAAGGGAATTTCATTGTAAACTAATTTGAATATTTCATAACACATTTTGTGATCCTCACAGCATGTATCATTTGCTGAAATGAAGTAAAATTGAGCTAACTGTTCACTTTCTATGGATTCAAGGGGATTAGCATTGGATCAAAGCTTGTGTAGAATCCTATAATTCACTTTTTAAGCTAAGGATGCTGTTAATATCCTCAAAAAAGCCTCATGGTTTAAGGAGGCTTTACAGGCTATGTGTTGGAACCGCCCAGTTATGGCTTGAATCTCTTCTACAACTCCTGTTGAGTGTTATCCCTTATTTGAAATCAAATGGCTGGAAACACTGCTTTTTTTTTTTTTTTTTTTTTTTTTTGCGGTACGCGGGCCTCTCACTGTTGT
>NC_041214.2:14630781-14635628 GCF_002837175.3 Physeter macrocephalus
GTGGCCTCTCCCGCTGCGGAGCACAGGCTCCGGACGCGCAGGCTCAGCGGCCATGGCTCACGGCCCCAGCCGCTCCGCGGCACGTGGGATCTTCCCAGACCGGGGCACGAACCCGTGTCCCCTGCGCCACCAGGGACGCCCAAAACACTACGTTTTTAAAACATTTTATTATGAACTAGAGTTCTAATATATCCTTCATCCAGCTTCTATTAATGTTAACATGTTACATTATAATAATGTAATTATTAGGGAATTAATAACCAATTTATAGACCTTATTTCAGTTTTGCCAGCTGTCCTGCTGATGTCCTCTTTCTGGTCCAGAACCTGATCCTCAGTTCCTTACTGCATTTGTTGTCATGTCTCCTCAGATTCTTCAATCTATAGTAGTTCCACAGCCTTTCTGTGTCTTACATGATTTTGACAGTTTTGAAGACAACCAGCCAGTTTGTTTTGTTTCGGTTTATTTCTGGAATATCCTTCAATTTGCAATTAACATATGCTTACTAATCAGTTGAGCATATGCATTTTTGACAAGAATCACACAGAAGTGATGTTTGCCCTTCCCAGCACATCATATCAAGAGGTACATGATATTGATATGTCTTATGATGGTGATGTAAACTTTGATCACTTAGTAAAGGTGAGATCTGCCAGATTTCTCCATGTAAAGTTACTATTTTTCCCTTTGTAATTTATAAGTATCTTGTAGGGAGATATTTTGAGGCTATGAAAATATTCTGTTTCCTATCATACTTTGCCCACTAATTTTAGCATTAATAGATGAATCTTGCCTGTAACAATTATTACGTGAAGGTGATTTTCTCTTTTTATAATTTCTTCTATATTTATTATTGGAATTCTCCTGTAAGAAAAAGTTATCTCTTCTCCTCTGTTTACTTATTTGTATCAGTGTGAGATCATAGGTATTTATTTTAATCTATAGCTTATTAGCCATACTATTATTTATTTTATTACTCCAGTTATCCTAAATTTGGCCATTGGGAGCTTCTTCACGTTGATGCCTTTTATCCTCAACATGCCATTCTTATCTTTTTGAGCACTTCCTTACTTTCTAGCAACACAAAATATTCCAGCCTCATTTTATATTTTCCCTGACCCATCCCTAAAATCAACCATTTTTCCAAGGAGTTCTAGTCACTTTTGTTAGCGAACGGGATTTAGAAACCAACATCTGAGTATGCTTATTGTTACAGAGGTGTCTTGCTTCTAGAACCTATCATTGGACAGATCTAGGAGATACATATATATGTGCTCACGTAGAAATCTATATTTCTATATCAGTTTCTCTGTATAAATCATTTAAAACCATGAGTTTATACTGATAGTTCCAAGTCCAATCAAACCACAGAATTCATTCACACCTTTCCCTTTTCTTACTTATTACTTCTTTTTCTGACAGTGAGGAAACTGGTTCTCATTCTCTACAAATTTCTTTACTTATCTGCTCAGTCCTGGTATACACATAAAGTAGTTTTAGAATTGGTAACCCACACCACTGTGGGAAAAAATATTAACTAGAGTATAATAGTTGTGTATAGTTCTTTTTATCTTTAACCTTACAGTTTATCGTCACAATACAATCTTCCACATTTATTAGGTTAGTTATTTTCATTTCCATTCCCTTCATTTTATATTACATTTTGAGTTCTTTTGACTCATTTTGATTCTTTTTGATTTTGATTATTTATGTTTAATTATGTGAAATTATTACCATGTTTCCAAGAGTCGGATCTATAGAAAAGGTATACCATCCTCCCTCATTCCTTTTTCCCTGTTCTCATTTTCCCATTCTTACCACCCTATTCCCACCTATCCCCTGTAAGTAACCAATATCATACTTTCTAGTTTAATCTTCCTGTATGTCTTTTTGCACAATGAACAGATACATGCATATCTTCTTATATCTTCTTCTTCCTTACATATACTCTTTCTCACTTTGCTTTTTTCACTAAATAATATATCCTAGAAGTCATTCCATATCAGTTCATAGAGATCTTCCTCATTCTTTTTATAGCTGCATTATAATCCATAGTGTGGATACACCATAGTTATTTCAACCACTCTCTTATATGGACCTTAGATTGTTTCTTATATTTCGCAATTAAAAATAATATCGCAGTGAATAACCTCATGCAAATGTATTTTCATATTGTTGGAAGTGTATCTTTAGGATAAATTCCTGGAATTAGAATTTCTGGGTCAAAAGTTAAGTGTAATTTTGTTAGAAATAGTCATAAAAGTTTGCACTGCCACCAGCAATGTATAACAGAAGACCCTTTTCCCCACCACCTCAGTAATAGCATATATTATCATGCTTTTTAATTTTTGCCAGTCTGATAGTAGAGAAATACTATCTCAGGTTGTTTTAAATTATATTTATATAATTATAAGTGAGTTTAAATAGTTTTCATTTGTTTAAGAGCCTTTTTTATCATTTTATGTTTTGTAAACTGTTTTTATCTTTTTCCCATTTTTCTATTGGAGTTTTGTCCCTTTATCCTTCAATTTTTAAAAGTTGTTTATATATTAGGGATATTAGTTCTTTGTGATATATATTGCAAATATTTTTTCCTAGTTTGTCGTTTGTATTTTAACTTTATTTATGATGTTTTTTAGCACCCACAATTTTAAAATTTGTTTACAGTAAAATCTATCAATTTTTTATTTACTTGCATCTGGATTTTGTTATAGTTAGAAAGCCAGTTTTATTTTTTATTTTATTTTTTTAAATTTTATTTTATTGAGGTATAGTTGATTTACAATGTCATGTTAGTTTCAGGTGTACAGCACAGTGATTCAATTTAAAGAAGTTAAAAATAAAGTTTGTCCAGATGATTCTGATGATCACCCATCCCCCTAGGCCTCTCATGTGCCCTGCTTCTGCCTCTTGGGCCCACCCAGAACCATCCTGTTACCTCTCCCACTTGCTGTTAAGTTAATGAAATATGGTTATCCAGTTCTTCACATTGCTGTCCTTTCTCATTTATGCTAACTAAATATTGTTACTTTCCTCAGCCTTTCTCGTGATAAATTCACTTACAGTAGCCCATAGGCTTTAATTATGTAAAACCTAGAATCAAGCAGCATGTTCAAGCTGTCTTTTCTTCTTCACTCTGTGAGCTACACTTCTCTTAATGTGATCTTAAGGGCACATTCACTTATTCGGCAGCCATATCACACTGCTGGTGCGTGTTTGTTTGTTTGTTTGTTTGTTTGTTTACTGCTGGTGTGTTCAACATCAGTTAACAGCCTTAAGCCCTTTTGCTCAGGCTGCTGCTTAGACTACCTTTGTAGTCTATTGTTTAGACTCAATCTTATCTCTGTTCAATTTCATCTAGTTCCACTTAGTTAACTCTTCCCTTCTTTTCAATAACCTTTTCTAATGCCATCAAAATGCTTTCAGATGCTGATTCTAAGACCTGACTTCTATGCTGTAATTCCCAAATTTGTATCACCCATAGATTTAATAAATCACCCTTCATATTTTTATATAAACTGTTGACTAAAAATGTGGGGCAAGACAGGGCCAAAGAAAGAGGCCTGCTATACACCACCAGAAACAAGTCCCTCCCTTAGTTTGGTTTATTTAAAAACACCTTCAGTATTGTGGTTGCAATAGTTATCAATCTCTTTAGTTACCCTTGCAATCAATATATTTTTACTCCTTCTTGTTCACATGGATGTAATTAGTATATTATGCGATGCTTTAATGAAACACTAATATAAAATTTTCTAACACATCTCTTTTATCTGCCATTAATTAGTTTATTTATTCAATAAATATTATTAATAAAAACACTATGGATATAAAGATATAAGCTTCCTGCCTTCAAGTTAGGAAGTAGACTTTCAAGCAAATAGCTGAGCCTCAGTGAGAAGAGTGGACAGAATACAGAGAATGCATTTTTAGACCATGGAGGATGGAGTGATTATGTCCAGCAACCGTGAGGAAGAAAGGAATTGGTCTATTAAGACATGGTTTTAGTAAACTAATACTGTGTCATCATCTTAAATCTTCTTTTTTTTTTGGCGCTCAAACTCTATCTTTTCATCAAGTAAATCTTAGAAATGTCCCAGGAATTGATGTAAATATCACTTGTCTAGTTTGTTGATTTCATTTCTTTCCGTTTGAAAAAGGAGAAATATTTGCACATTTCCAGTGTTCGATTTCCCATCTGCATAAAGGTCATCAACCATGTTTATATACAACTTTTCCTAGTAATTTTGAACATGATTCTTTTGAGGGATTAATCTTGCACTCTTTCAGTAGCAAGTTTCTCCCCTATTATTTCTTTTCTTTTTTTTTAATATTTTTTTTCTCACATCTTCATTGTAGTATAAATGCTTTACAATGTTGTGTTAATTTCTACTGTACAACCAAGTGAATCAGCTATACGTATACATAGATCCCCATATCCCCTCCCTCTTGAAGCTCCCACCCACCCTCCCTATCCCACCCCTCTAGGTCATCACAAAGCACCGAGCTGATCTCCCTGTGCTATGCGGCTGCTTCCCACTAGCTATCTATTTTACATTCGGTAGTGTATATATGTCCATGCCACTCTCTCACTTCGTCCCAGCTTACCCTTCCCTCCTGTACCCTCAAGTCCATTCTCTACATCTACGTCTTTATTCCTGCCCTACCACTAGGTTCATCAGTACTGCTTTTTTAAGTTCGATATATATTCATTAGCATACATTATTTGTTTTTCTCCTTCTGACTTACTTCACTCTGTATGACAGTCTCTAGTTCCATCCACCTCACTACAAATAACTCAGTTTCATTCCTTTTTGTGGCTGAGTAATATTCCATTGTATATATGT
>NC_041214.2:14636185-14640129 GCF_002837175.3 Physeter macrocephalus
TGTGAGGTGATACCACATTGTAGTTTTGATTTGCATTTCTCTAATGATTAGTGATGTTGAGCATCTTTTCATATATTTGTTGGCCATCTGTATGTCGTTTTTGGAGGAACGTTTATTTAGGTCTTCCACCCATTTTTGGATTGGGTTTTTTGTTTTTTTGATATTGAGCTGCATGAGCTGATTGTATATTTTGGAGATTAATCCTTTTTCCGTTGCTTCATTTGCAAATATTTTCTCCCATTCTGAGAGTTGTCTTTTCATCTTGTTTATGGTTTCCTTTGCTGTGCAAAAGCTTTTAGTTTCATTAGGTCCCATTTGTTTATTTTTGTTTGTTTTTATTTCCATTTTTCTAGGAGGTGTGTCAAAAAGGATCTTGATGTGATTTATGTCATAGAGTGTTCTGCCTGTGTTTTCCTCTAAGAGTTTTAGTATCTGGTCTTACCTTAAGGTCTTTAATCCATTTTGAGTTTATTTTTGTGTATGGTGTCAGGGTGTGTTCTAATTTCATTCTTTTACCTGTAGCTGCCCAGTTTTCCCAGCACCACTTATTGAAGAGGCTGTCTTTTCTCCATTGTATATTCTTGCCTCCTTTTTCAAAGATAAGTTGACCATAAGTGCGTGGGTTTATCTCTGCGCTTTCTATCCTGTTCCATTGATCTATATTTCTGTTTTTGTTCCAGTACCATACTGTCTTGATTACTGTAGCATTGTAGTATAGTCTGAAGTCAGGGAGCCTGATTCCTCCAGCTCCGTTTTTCTTTCTCAAGATTGGTTTGGCTATTCGGGGTCTGTTGTGTTCCCATACAGATTGTAAAATTTCTTGTTCTAGTTCTGTGAAAAATGCCATTGGTAATTTGATAGGGATTGCATTGAACCTGTAGATTGCTTTGGGTAGTATAGTCATTTTCACAATATTGATTCTTCTAATCCACGAACATGGTATATCTCTCCATCTGTTTGTTATTTGATTTCTTTCATCAGTGTTTTATAGTTTTCTGAGTATAGGTCCTTTGCCTCCTTAGGTAGGTTTATTCCCAGGTATTTTATTCTTTTTGTTATGATGGTAAATGGGACTGTTTCCTTAATTTCTCTTTCAGATATTTTGTTGCTAGTGTATAGGAATGCCAGAGATTTCTGTGCATTAATTTTGTATCCTTCAACCTTACCAAATTCATTGATTAGTTCTAGTAGTTTTCTGGTGGCATCTTTAGGATTTTCTGTGTATACTGTCATGTCATCAGCAAACAGTGACTGTTTTACTTCTTCTTTTCCAATTTGTATTCATTTTATTTCTTTTTCTTCTCTGATTGCTATGGCCAGGACTACAATACTATGTTGAATTATAGTGGTGAGAGTGGACATCCTTGTCTTGTTCCTGATCTTAGAGGAAATGGTTTCACTTTTTCACCATTGAGAGTGATGTTTGCTGTGGGTTTGTCGTGTATGGCTTTTATTATATTGAGGTAGTTTCCTTCTATGCCCACTTTCTGGAGAGTTTTTATCATAAATGGGTGCTGAATTTTCTCAAAAGCTTTTTCTGCATCTACTGAGATGATCATATGTGTTTTATTCTTTAATTTGTTATATGGTGTATCACATTGATTGTTTTGCATATATTGAAGAATCCTTGCATCCCTGGGATAAATCCCACTTGACCATGGTGTATGATCCTTTTAATGTGTTGTGGATTCTGTTTGCTATTTTGCTGAGGAGTTTTGCATCTATATCAGTGATATTGGTCTATAATTTTCTTTTTTTGTGATATCTTTGTCTGGTTTTGGTATCATGGTGATGGTGGCCTTGCAGAACTAGTTTGGGAGTGCTCCTCCCTCTGCAACTTTTTGGAAGAGTTTGAGAAGGATAGGTGTTAACTCTTCTCTAAATGTTTTGATAGAATTCACCTGTGAAGCCATCTGGTCCTGGACTTTTGTTTGTTGGAATATTTTTAATCACAGTTTCAATTTCATTACCTGTGATTGTCTGTTTATATTTTCTAATTCTTACTGGTTCAATCTTGGAAGGTTGTACTTTTCCAAGAATTTTTCCATTTCTTCCAGGTTGTCCATTTTATTGGCATATAGTTGCTTGCAGTAGTCTTTTAAGATGTTTTGTATTTCTGCGGTGTCAGTGGTAATCTCTCCTTTTTCATTTCTAATTTTATTGATTTGAGTCCTCTCCCTTTTTTTCTTGATGAGTCTGGCTAAAGGTTTATCAATTTTGTTTATCTTCTCAAAGAACCAGCTTTTAGTTTTATTGATCTTTGCTATTGTTTTCTTTGTTTCTATTTCATTTATTTCTGCTCTGATCTTTTTGATTTCTTTCCTCCTACTAACTTTGGGATTTCTTTGTTCTTCTTTTCTAGTTACTTTAGGTGTAAGGTTAGAGTGTTTATTTGAGATTTTTCTCGTTTCTTGAGGTGAGCTTGAATTGCTATGAATTTCCCTCTTAGAACTGCTTTTGCTGTGTCCCATAGATTTTGGATCATTGTGTTTTCATTTTCATTTGTTTCTAGGTATTTTTTTATTTCCTCTTTGATTTCTTCAGTGATCTCTTGGTTATTTAGCAGTGCACTGTTTAGCCTCCGTGTATTTGTGTTTTTTACTGTTTTTTTCCTGTAATTGATTTCTAATCTCATAGTGTTGTTGTCGGAAAAGATGCTTGATACGATTACAATTTTCTTAAATTTACCAAGGCTTGATTTGTGACCCAAGATGTGATCTATTCTGGAGAATGTTCTATGTGCAGTTGAGAAGAAAGCTAATTCTTCCACTTTCATGTGGAATGTCCTAAAAATATCAATTAAGTCTTTCTGGTCTATTGTGTCATTTAAAGCTTGTGTTTCCTTATTTATTTTCTGTCTGGATGATCTGTCTATTGCTGTAAATAAGATGTTAAAGTCCCCCGCTATTATTGTGTTACTGTCGATTTCGCCTTTTATGGCTGTTAGCATTTGCCTTATGTATTGAGGTGCTTCTATGTTAGGTGCATAAATATTTATAACTGTTATGCTTTCTTCTTGGATTGATCCCTTGATCATTATGTAGTGTCCTTCCTTATCTCTTGTAACTGCCTTTATTTTAACGTCTGTTTTATCTGATATGAGTATTGCTACTCCAGCTTTCTTATGATTTCCATTTGCATGGAATATCTTTTTCCATCTGCTCACTTTCAGTCTGTATGTGTCCCTAGGTCTGAGGCAGGTTTCTTGTAGACAGCATATATAAGGGTCTTGTTTTTGTATCCATTCAGCCAGTCTGTGTCTTTTGGTGGGGGCATTTAATCCATTTACATTCAAGGTGATTATTGACTTGGATGTTCCTATTACCATTTTCTTAATTGATTTGCGTTTGTTTTTGTGGGTCTTTTTCCTTCTCTTGTGTTTCCCGCTTAGAGAAGTTCCTTTAGCATTTGTTGTAAAGCTGGTTTGGTGGTAGCATTTGCTTGTCTGTAAAGCTTTTCATTTCTCCATTGAATCTGAATGAGATCCTTGCTGGGTAGAGTCATCTTGGTTGTAGGTTTTTCCCTTTCATCATTTTAAATATGTCTTGCCACTCCCTTCTGGCTTGCAGAGTTTCTGCTGAAAGATCAGCTGTTAACCTTATGGGGATTCCCTTGTATGTTTTTTGTTGCTTTTCCCTTGCTGCTTTTCATACTGTTTCTTTGTATTTAAGTTTTAATAGTTTGATTAATATGTGTCTCAGCGTGTTTCTCTTTGTGTTTTTCCTGTATGGGTCTCTCTGTGCTTCCTGGACTTCACTGACTATTTCCTTTCCCATGTTAGGGAAGTTTTCAACTATAATCTCTTCAAATATTTTCTCAGACCCTTTCTTTTTCTCGTCTTCTTCTGGGACCCCTATAATTCGAATGTTGTTGCATTTAATGTTGTCCCAGAGGTCTCTGAGACTGTCCTCAATTCTTTTCATTCTTTTTTCTTTATTCTGCTC
>NC_041214.2:14646778-14710040 GCF_002837175.3 Physeter macrocephalus
TACTGTTTTTTTCCTGTAATTGATTTCTAATCTCATAGTGTTGTTGTCGGAAAAGATGCTTGATACGATTACAATTTTCTTAAATTTACCAAGGCTTGATTTGTGACCCAAGATGTGATCTATTCTGGAGAATGTTCTATGTGCAGTTGAGAAGAAAGCTAATTCTTCCACTTTCATGTGGAATGTCCTAAAAATATCAATTAAGTCTTTCTGGTCTATTGTGTCATTTAAAGCTTGTGTTTCCTTATTTATTTTCTGTCTGGATGATCTGTCTATTGCTGTAAATAAGATGTTAAAGTCCCCCGCTATTATTGTGTTACTGTCGATTTCGCCTTTTATGGCTGTTAGCATTTGCCTTATGTATTGAGGTGCTTCTATGTTAGGTGCATAAATATTTATAACTGTTATGCTTTCTTCTTGGATTGATCCCTTGATCATTATGTAGTGTCCTTCCTTATCTCTTGTAACTGCCTTTATTTTAACGTCTGTTTATATGGGTCTTGTTTTTGTATCCATTCAGCCAGTCTGTGTCTTTTGGTGGGGGCATTTAATCCATTTACATTCAAGGTGATTATTGACTTGGATGTTCCTATTACCATTTTCTTAATTGATTTGCGTTTGTTTTTGTGGGTCTTTTTCCTTCTCTTGTGTTTCCCGCTTAGAGAAGTTCCTTTAGCATTTGTTGTAAAGCTGGTTTGGTGGTAGCATTTGCTTGTCTGTAAAGCTTTTCATTTCTCCATTGAATCTGAATGAGATCCTTGCTGGGTAGAGTCATCTTGGTTGTAGGTTTTTCCCTTTCATCATTTTAAATATGTCTTGCCACTCCCTTCTGGCTTGCAGAGTTTCTGCTGAAAGATCAGCTGTTAACCTTATGGGGATTCCCTTGTATGTTTTTTGTTGCTTTTCCCTTGCTGCTTTTCATACTGTTTCTTTGTATTTAAGTTTTAATAGTTTGATTAATATGTGTCTCAGCGTGTTTCTCTTTGTGTTTTTCCTGTATGGGTCTCTCTGTGCTTCCTGGACTTCACTGACTATTTCCTTTCCCATGTTAGGGAAGTTTTCAACTATAATCTCTTCAAATATTTTCTCAGACCCTTTCTTTTTCTCGTCTTCTTCTGGGACCCCTATAATTCGAATGTTGTTGCATTTAATGTTGTCCCAGAGGTCTCTGAGACTGTCCTCAATTCTTTTCATTCTTTTTTCTTTATTCTGCTCCCTGGCAGTTATTTCCACCATTTTATCTCCCAGCTCACTTATCCATTCTTCTGCCTCAGTTATTCTGCTATTGATTCCTTCTAGAGAGTTTTTAATTTCAGTTATTGTGTTGTTCATCACCGTTTGTTTGCTCTTTAGTTCTTCTAGATCCTTGTTAAATGTTTCTTGTATTTTCTCAATTCTGTTTTCAAGATTTTGGATCATCTTTACTATCATTACTCTGAATTCTTTTTCAGGTAGATTGCCTATTTCATCTTCATTTATTTGGTCTTGTAGGTTTTTACCTTGCTCCTTCATCTGTAACATACTCTTTTGTCGTTTTTTTTTTGTTGTTGTTGGGTGGGGCCATATTCCTGCTTTACTGGTTGTTTTGCCTGAGGCGTCCAGCTTGGAGTTTGCAGGCAGTTGGATAGAGCTGGGTCTTGGTGCTGAGATGAGGACCTCTAGGAGGCCTCACTCTGATTAATATTCCCTAGGATCTGAGGTTCTCTGTTAGTCCAGTGGTTTGGACTCGGAGCTCCCATGACCGGAGCTGAGGCCCAACCTCCAGCCTGGGAACAAAGATCCTGCAAGCCACGTGGTGAGGAAAAAAAAAAAAAGAAAAAAAGGAGCAGTACAATAACCAAGAATAAAAAGCAAAATAAAATTAGAAAGATAAAAAATATATTAGGAAAAATAAAAATATAATTGAAATAATTGCAACAAGGTAAAAGAAAACCACAACAGAAAAAAAAAGGGGGGACAGCCAAAAGGAGCAGAATAACAAAGTATAAAGAATAAAATAAAATTAGAAAAATAAAAGACTTATTAGAAAAAATAAAAATATTAATGAATCAACAATAATGAATCAACAACAAGGTAATACAAAACCCCAATCTAAAAGAGGAGAAAAGAAAAAAAAAAAAAGCCTTGGCTATGGGGAGCAGAGTTTAGGCAGAAGTGGAACTTAGTCAGGGGTGAGGTTTAGGGTGAGGTGCCACCTAGGTGGGGGCGTGGTGACGTTTGAGCGTGGGGTGGGGCCAATGCTTAGGACCTGCGCAGAAGGGGAGAGGCGGCACATCCAAAGGAGGGCTTCTGGAGTGTAGAATTCTGGAGTTTGGAGGTAGGGCCCTGGCTGAGGGTGTGTGGGTGGGGTTTAGGCCCAGCATGTTGGAGGGGGTCTCCGAGTGTAGAGGTAGGGCCCTGGGTGGAAGTGTAGGGGCGGGGCTTGGGTTCTGCGTGGCAGGAGGGAGGCTCCAAGGGCAGAGGATTAGGCCCAGGAGCCCAACAGGTTCCTTGGTGCCTAAGTGGACAGGGAAAGCATTGGCCACCTTCCCTTCCGTTCCTCCACACCCTGCCCCCATCTCCCCCAGGGTCTCCCCCGTTGCCGCTGGACCCCTAACTGTGGGTGGGTCCCCCTGGGTGTAGGAACTCCTCCCCTCCCCCAGCCACCCCTCAGGGGTGCCTGTCTCGGAGGTGCGGCTTTTACTTTTGCTCTCCCTTCCCTCCCTCCCACTCCTTCAGGGTCCTCTATTATTTCTTGTTTTAAATCGTTCTTCCTTTATTCTCACAAGTGTTTTCTTTATGTTTTAAAATTCCTTTACAAAGGATACATAAGCAAATTAGGATCTGAGGATATCTGCTGTTCCTCCATTATCCTTCACTTATGGCATTGGCTGCAAGCAGTGGCCTACCCCTTTCTTTGATCTTCTGATCTGAACATGTTTCCAAAGGCCTTTTTTGTTGCCCTTAGTATTTTCACAAGCCAAAGATCATTTTCTTCATTTGTCCTTCTGAATACCAATCTTCCTGTCTTTGGTGATGAGTCATTAATTCTGTAGTTCCCCTTAAGCCTGACCTGACCTGCACTGAATTTTTAATATACAATCTTTTTTTCTTCCTCAGCTGGATCACTTATGATTACATAGCCAGAAGTGTAATCTTAATTTTTTTTTTTTTTTTTTTTTGCGGTACGCGGGCCTCACACTGTTGTGGCCTACGCGCAGGCTCAGCGGCCATGGCTCACGGGCCCAGCCGCTCCGCGGCATGTGGGATCTTCCCGGACCGGGGCACGAACCCGTGTCCCCTGCATCAGCAGGCGGACTCTCAACCACTGCGCCAGCAGGGAAGCCCCAGAAGTGTAATCTTGATGCTCATACCAGTTTTGTTTTTCTTTTTTTTTTTCAAATTTGGCTTAAAGTTTAAAGGTACACAGATTACTGTGTCTGAACTTTCCCTCCCAGATAGCACATATTCTAGGAATAAACATTTTTCTCCTTATATGTCCAACTCTTCCAATTTTGCCAATCATTTCCCCTTATTGGTCAGAGTCTAAGAAACTGTACCCTATTACCTCCTATACTCTCTGTGAGGTGAAACTATCAGCCAAGCAAGGCAAAAGTATGCTAGATGATCTGCTTTATATTTAAAAATACCTTTAAGCAGAATCATTGGAAAACACTGCCTTACCTCTGGGCAAACATAGATACTCTGCCTTCATGAATATATCTCTGTTCAAGAGCCACTTTCCTATATCTTTAGCTATGATCTAGAAATCTATATTCAGTTCACTGGCATTATCTGCAAAGCCAGAACAGTTTTGAAACAGCCACTAAATTAATACCACTTACTGTCAAGTCACCAATTTATGATTGTCAGCAATTTTAAGCAGTTATAGGAATAAAAGGGGGAAAAAGCTTTTAAGAATTTTAGAAAATAACTAATTTCTTTTTGAATTTCATCCTTCAAAGAAAGATAACTTTTGAACCAGTCCCCTCATCGCGTGAATCATATAGCTACAAATGGTCAAACAAGGGCTCAAACATGTGGGTCATCCTGTGAAACAACAAATTCAATAGTATTTTAGTGTAAAAGTCCAGTAAGTATGTTACCGACATCCATTCTTTTTGGAGCAAACATTACTTTAAACAAAATGGTATTGAATACACTTTGATGAATTCATTAATCATGAATTATAATGCATGTCCACTCTAGTAGTGGCTAGTCTCTGATGGAATGTTGCAAGTAGAGCATAAGCTTTGGAAATAGGCAGGCCTGAATTGTCTTGCCTCCACCTCCCTGTACTCTATCCCCCTAGATAGTAATATAAGCAAATAAAAAACCGATGTTGTGAACTTAAATAAGATAATGCATATCAAATATTTATTTCAGTGTATAATTCAAAATAATATAGAAATAATGTTTGATACTATTATTTATTCCTTCCTTCCTTCATTCATTCATTCAGCAGCTGTTCAATGAATGCATACTAGGTGCCAGGCACTACACTTGGTGCTGGTGATAGATAGAGCAGTTAACAAAACTGACAAACTCTCTGTCATCGTGAAGTTAATTCCTAACATAAAAGAGAAAAATTAAATAAATGAGTATTTAATAAATAGAGGGTATAACAGGAGTGTCTAACTGAAAACCTAGGATAGACTTGCCAGAATATAAGGAATTTATTTAAACAGAGACCTGAATGACAAGCAGGATTTAGCCACGCAAAATGGAAGAGAACACAACCAGGAAAAGATCCGTCAAACTCCGAAGTTTATCTTCTTTGTAGAATTCCCTCGTCTCTACAACCTTATAATAAATGAAAGAGGATGATGGACATTCTAGATACATTTCTCCAAATCTATTGAATTGCTTTAAATTTCCCTCAAAGATATTCAAGGGTATCTATAAAATGCTTATCAATTGAGTATAACAATTCCAAGAACTTAGGAAGGTGGTTTTACAACTTCTGTTTCATTGCAGTATAAATGAGGGAGGAATCACTCAGAAATGATGTCACCTAATTCAATAGAATATAGTATTGTATCACCATGGGAGGCTCCAGGATTTTTATATAGATACAGCCTCAAAATGACAATCTTGTAGAAGGGACTTATGTTAAAGTGGTGTTTAACTCACTGGTTATGTTAAGTGGTGGTAAACTCACTGTTTTCCATCGGAAAGCAAATTTATTGAAGTGGCTTTGGGAGCATCAATGAAGAATATTGGGGAGGATATGAAGACCTTCCCCTAGATTGTCCATTGGCACAACCACTATATATTACAAGAAATATTGTATAAGGCAAGTAATGTAACCTCTCTGGCCCTTAGTAAGCTCATAGGACCATTGTGAGGATTTAATATTGTAATATAAATGATTTCAAATACATGAAACCATTTACACATGTATATGATTATAATAATATAGAAGCATCAAGCAGAGAAACCTTTGGATATGTATGTATGTCATATAGTAGGGACTCTAATATACTGTTGAATTAATGGACAAATGTCAGTGAAAGCAATTTTGTGTTTCAAGCCGGATTGTGGAGGTGACTTAGGTGTTTGTAATAGAGTTATTTTCCTGCTCTCTGGTAAAGAGAACTCAGGGTGTCAAATGGCAAGGACTCCTTAAGAATAGTGCCACAAAGATACTTCAGGTGATACCTTCAAATACTTCTAACAGTCCTGCCTGGGTAAACGGACCATCTATCTCTGGGCCAGAGGAAAGCTGCCAGCAACTCTGCAAACACTCTATGGGAATTTTTATTCCAGTGTGGCAAGTCAAGTTCCAGGAGGGATTTGAGTTAAAGATAGGATCCGTAATGAATAGAAAGGACGAGTCCAGGGGCTTCCGTGGTGGCGCAGTGGTTAAGAATCCACCTGCCAATGCAGGGGACATGGGTTCAAGCCCTAGAGCAGGAAGATCCCACATGCCCCGGAGCAACTAAGCTCATGTGCCGCAACTACTGATCCTGTGCTGTAGAGCCTGCGAGCCACAACTACTGAGCCCGCACACCTAGAGCTCGTGCTCTGCAACAAAAGAAGCCACCGCAATGAGAAGCCCACGCACCACAACGAAGAGTAGCCCCCACTCGCCACGACTAGAGAAAGCCCACGTGCAGCAACGAAGACCCAACACAGCCAAAAATAAATAAATATTTTAAAAAAGAAAAAAAGGAAAGGAGTCCAAAACTAGTCTAAGGATAAAGATGATGTTTGTTACACAAAATAATAATTGACAATTTTTAAACATTTATAGGAAAAGATAGGTTACAATTTGCTTTTCTTATGCTCAAAATATTTATAGTAGCATTTATTCACTTTTTAATGTTACTTAAGCTCAACTTTTACATGAGAATTATAGTTTTGTATAAAGGTGGGAAATTATAGCCTGAATGTTTGATAAGATATTCACATTATGAATACACACTTTGATTTATGTTTAATGGGCCTAATCTCTGGAGAAGTACCTAATAAAGAAAAACACCCGAAATCCAGCCAGTGGTTCTCAACTCCATCTGGACATTAAAATTATGTGAAGTGCTTTTAAGAAATACCAATACTCAGGCCCCACTTCAAACCAACCAAATGAGGATCTCAGCTGGTTGGTTCTAGTATTCAATATTTTTTAAACTATTGATTCCAATAAGCAGCTTAGGTTGAGCACCACTAGTCTGTACTTTATAAACCAAAGTTATAAAATAATGAGAAAAACTGCCCCAGTTGTAATTAATCCCGTCCTCCACCTCTTATTTTTACTGGAATGACGTTCAGCTCTATGAATGGGATGAGACATCATTTCATGCCTTAATGGTGAAAACTAAACAGGGTTGACTTGATGCAGTCATTCTTCAGTTGGCCAAATCAATCAAGTGCTAATAACTGTATCACTGAACAAATGACATTGCTTCCTCTGAGTCAGTTCCTACATTGATAAGCTGAATAATGGACACTTATAATTATTTTGAGATCCAAGATCATATATGAAAATGTTGGGCCTCAGAACTTGTCATTTCAGCCAAATTTCAATTTTAGTAACTATATTCTGCTTACCTCATTTCCCCGTGATATTTCAAGGTTATTGTTGCTTTCTTTCTTCTTTCTTCCTGTCTTCTTTTTTTAAATTACACTCAAAACTTCCTGTTCTCATTTGTGTATATTGGGAAACTATAATGGTTTCAATTCAGATACAAATAGAAATAACCATTCTAAATGGTCTAATTTTTAATTTAGAACAAAAGACCATGAAAATAAGCAAGAAAAATATCAGACATGGATAAAATTGACAAAACTTTAAAGCAACTTTCTTCCCCAGTGAGTCTTTATTTCATAAAGATTCTTTCCTTTTAAAGCCTTTGAGAAAATCTGGATGAAAAGAAAAAAGGGTGCTTTAACTTCCCTAATCATAATCTTAATTGGAATTTGTATAGCACTTCACAATGTGTAAAGAACTTTCACATATATTGCCTAATTTTATCTTCCCCCTAGACAGTCATAGGTGTTTTCATCTGCTTTGAGGGATAAGTAAATTGAAATGAGATTAACATTCCAATGGTGTGAATATATACCTAGGTATGTAAGTACATAAGATTATTATAAATTTTACTGATATAAAGAATATGGAGTACACAATCCTTTTACAAATAATATTAAAAAGATACTACTCTTTATTGTAAATTCCATATAGTTCCTTGATTATCACAAAATGCTTTCACTCATTTTTGCCAAAATTTCAAATCCATAGCCAAGTTGCAATTGGCAAATAGATATATTTCTTTTTCTTTTTTTTTTTTTTTTTTTTTTTGCGGTACGGGGGCTCCCCATTGTGGTGGCCTCTCCCGTTGCGGAGCACAGGCTCCGGGCGCGCACGCTCAGCGGCCATGGCTCACGGGCCCAGCCGCTCCACCGCATGTGGGATCCTCCCGGACCGGGGCACGAACCCCTGTCCCCTGCATCAGCAGGCGGACTCTCAACCACTGCGCCACCAGGGAAGCCCTAGATGTATTTCTAATATGAATGTTGGTTAACATTCTCATACGTTAATGAGTAAGATGAAAGTGAAACAACAAAGGCATATTGTCTTTTGTTTGCCAATGATGTAAGAAAACCTTTATTGAATCAGATAATAGTTAATTTTCTGTGCTCTTCATATGTAATGACTATGGACAAGACACACTTTAATTCTAATAGCATTATTAATATTTTCTCCACTACTTTCTTAAGTCTAGGCAATTAATAAAACAAAAAAAATCAAGTACTAATTTGTAGCATTTGCTAACTTCCGTGGTATAAGTACTCCCACCATGGCTGATTTCAAATTACCAAAGTAATATCACTGAATGCAGAGTTAGGAAGAAATGTGCAGCTGCACATTATATAGTACTTCCAATGTACAGATACAACAGATGTAAATAATCTCAAGAGCGTATATAATGACAAAATGTAATAAGATAAATAGGAAGGGTGAATTTTGAGGATTCATTATCTTTGTTTTAAATGTAACATGGCTTATGATAAGTTTATATAATTTAATTTTTAGCAACTGACTCTCAAGATTGCTGAAAATTTCACGTCAGTACAAAGTCAGCTCCAGGACACCACTGGCATACTCCATTCTTTAAGAAGACTCAAAAAAAAAAAAAAAAAGGGTTCCCTGGTGGCGCAGTGGTTGAGAGTCCGCCTGCCGATCCAGGGGTCGCGGGTTCGTGCTCCGGTCCGGGAAGATCCCACGTGCCGCGGAGCGGCTGGGCCCGTGAGCCATGGCCTCTGAGCCTCCGCGTCCCAGGTGTCGCGGGGTCGTGCCACGGTCCGGGAAGATCCCACGTGCCGCGGAGCGGCTGGGCCCGTGAGCCATGGCCTCTGAGCCTCCGCGTCCAGAGCCTGTGCTCCGCAACGGGAGAGGCCACAACAGAGGGAGGCCCGCGTACCCCAAAAAAAAAAAAAAAAAAAAAAAAGGAAGACTCAACATAAAACACGAGCAATAACACCCAGTGTCTGATTACATGAGCCACAGTCCCTCCAAGTTGGCTGTCCTGGACCCCTTCTTCCCTGCCTGCCTTCTCTTGGCATGAGCGTTTCTGACTCTATCTCTTCTTAGAATCTGATTCTTTCTCTGTTTTCCCATGGGTCTGTCCTTTACCAGGCACCTCACCCCAGAACCGGTTTAGGCATTTGGTCTTCCTAACACGACTCTCAACTTTTTCTGAATAATAGGAATTGGATTTGCTTCCATTTCAGATGTGATCTCTAATTCATGAACATTTACTTCCCTCCCTCTCCCCACGGCTCCCGGTGGATCTACAGAACAGTGAGAAGGATTCAGATACCCAAGTTACAAGGCTAACATTGACACTTCAAACTCATGGCCATATCTTCTGGTTCAATATTTAGACATCTTTTTAAAAACCATATTCTTTAAAATAAGAAGGAACTAATTGACAGAAGAAACCATTCTCATTTTTTTTTTTTACCTCTCTCCCTCCCTATCTCAGGCTGGTGGAAATGATCGAAAAAGGGTTAACAAGACAAGGTGAAGAGAGGAAAAGATCTCTAGCTCCAACAAAGTCCTTATATACATAATATAAATCTTAATATTTATATTCCTAAAAATCTTTTATTGATGTCAAGTTTTATTTGAAATTCTGTTTTTAGAATTATGATTTTTTTTTCACCTTCAGATATAATTTATATTTTTAAACCCTCTGAGTAAGACACCCTCTCAAATTATTTAATATTTACTTAAGATGGATAGCTCCTATACTGAGTCATAAGAAGTTTTAGATTTGGGGAAACTTTGAAGCAAAAGAAGAGTAATAAAGTCAACTCATTACAAACAGAAAAGTTTTTAAGCCTCCCATTATAGTAAGTTAAAAGTCACAAAATAAAAGAATATGTATATATATATACACCTACATGTATACACATTTGAGCATATATATTTGTAATTAAGAATACTGTTTCTTTAGATATATCATAAAAATATAAATTCCTTAATAACAGAAACCAATAACATGTGAGCTCCACTATTTCTTGACAGTGAATTAGGTGCTTGGCTTTATTTCTTAGCTATTGTCATTTTTATAAGTTACCTGACTTATAAAAATGACAATAGCTACATTGGTCTCTCAGTAAACAAAGATTGCCATATAAGAAATGGAAGTTGATCTGATAATTTATAAGTTTAAGCTTATCTAGGCAACATTTTAAAAACACCTGCTTGGAATGAAATGTTCCAGTGAGAATCTTACAGATTTCCAACCACCTAAGTAGTCTAGATTTAGATTCAAAACCGGACACACATTAGCATGTTTATAATTCTTAATAGTTGGTGCCCCTATATGAGTCTAAGGAATCAGGAAAAGTATTAATAGTCAAGAAACATATAACTTTCAAATATTAAATAAATATTTTGAAGCCCCTGTCTGTTTTCATATCAATAAATTACTCTTACATGATTTCCTGCTTTCCCATATGTGATTTTTTTCTTTTTTTTTTTGCTGTATTCATCAAGGTTTGGAAAACATTATCTTTACTTGACAGAGTGTATGATTTTTTAGGTATCCATGGTTTTAGTCTTGCTCTAGAAGTTACTAAACAACCTGATTTTAAATGTATTTCCCCAAATCTACTTCCTAAGCTTTCTGTTCACCTCCCAAGAATAAGTCAGTTCTTTAAGAGTTTTATTTATTTGCTTTTTTAGGTCAGTATCTTCAAGTCTGATTTAGTTTCCTAGCAGGTTAATATCCCAGCACTCACTTTTCCTCTAAAATATTCCAACTTTTAAAATTTCTTCCCCATTATAGCTTTTCACATATATGGATTATAGACTTACTGATCTAAAACAATATGTTTCAGATGTGCAATCTGTAAGAAAGTACTTACTCTTTTTACAAAGCCAAAAGGGAGGAATCAGCTTGAATGATAACTAGGAGACAGAAACTACTTATTGGAGAGCTGGAATGCTAGTTAGAAGACAATTATCATAAGGTCTCTGGCAGCTGATTGGTTAATGCTAATCAATGAACATCTGCGTATCTATATAGTTGGAATGTTTAAAACATTCAGGTTTGGGTAGAAGCCTTGTAGTATCTAAAACTTTATTCCAATTGTATTCTAGAGTAAGTCATACTTGTTTTTTTTTTTTTAACATCTTTATTGGAGTATAACTGTTTTACAATGGTGTGTTAGTTTCTGCTTTACAACAAAGTGAATCATTTATACATATACATATGTTCCCATATCTCTTCCCTCTTGCGTCTCCCTCCCTCCCACCCTCCCTATCCCACCCCTCTAGGTGGTCACAAAGCACAGAGCTGATCTCCCTGTGCTATGCGGCTGGTTCCCACTCATACTTGTTAATTTAGTTGTTAATCTAATTTGGACTTTTCATCTCAGTTTTCTGGGACCAGGTCTTCTCTGCTCTGAAGGTGCACTGTCTAGTAATGTAGCCACTAGCCAAATGTAGCTAAACTTTAGCTTACATTAATTAAAATTAGATAAAATTTAAAAATCATTTTCTCAGTATCACTAGTCACATTCCAAGTGCTCAGTATTGCATGTGTCTAGTGGCTACTTCATTGGAGAGTGAAGTCAACGTTTCTGTCATTGCAAAAAGTTCTAGTGGATGGAACTGCTCTATAGCTTCTATGTATTAAAGCTTATTTAAATAGCCGAAGTGCATTTTTTCCTCATCTGTTACTGCCAAAATCAGTTTATTATAAAGAAGAAATCAGAGAGTTTCAGACCTCAAATTTCATCCTACCCATTTTCAATCCAACATTAGTGCCAACCCAAACTCAGGAGGCTTCAGTCTGCACTAAAACGCCTACAGAACATTTGATTTCATATATACTAATCCCAGAAGACCCATGTTTCCCTTGCTCATCTCTGATCTGGAAGACTCATAAGAGATAAGGTCATTTCCAAAGATGATTTGGGCCCATTTCCCAGGTGACTTCAGTAAGTTTTGATGGACTGTGTCCCCAGCATAAGTGATTGTTCTTTCTTCTGTGCCTTTTAAAATGCATCTACCCTGTCTTTCATCATGCGTTTTTGTAATTATGTGTCTGCCATCTCCACTAGATTGTGATTGAATCTTTGTGTCTCCCGGAGTCTTATATGGTGCCTGGTGTGAGCTTCATACTCCATAATGATGAATAAATGAATTAATACATGATCTGGGGCTCAATCACTCCCAGATTTTCCTACAAGTGGTTACCTTTTTCTTGAACCCCTGATGTAATCCTTTTGTTCTTCCTCTTCTCCTGGGTTAATTCCCACTCACACTTACTAGGAAGTGCCCTCATACAAACAAAGTGGTTTCCTCACTTTATTTGAATACGTATTTATATTTGTGAAGTGTTTAGCTTAACGGTGTTCCTGGTTTTCCTGACAGTGGCCAATTCATGAGGTAAAATTCTGCTCTCCCTCTGTCTGTGCCACGAATGATATGGTTCTGTGATAGTATAGTCAGCCTGCAGGTCATGTGGATTGGAGTCAAGTTAGGGCAATAGAGTAAGTAATGCATCATGGCCTGCCTGCCCTGTTTCTGCACGTCAGCTCCACAGGCCTTGCTATGGTTATGTTTTCTGAATGCCGCTTCCAAGGTACCAGAAAGTCATTCCTTAGTCAGTCCTCAGGTAAGAGCATATACTTAGAAGCCCAAGTATTTATAGACTCAGAAAACTCAGAAATAAAAGCTTAGAGTACATTGGGAAAATGGGGAGAAAAAAGAGAGACAGGGACAAAAACAGAGAGAAGTTGTTTGAAATTGTCCTGATAAAACACAGGAAAAACAAGGAAAATTGGATTCCAAATTGGTACTTTTCCCACAAATTACAGTTCATAAGAGTCCATAGATTTTGGAATGTTGCTATTTTCCACAATTCATTTTATAGAAGAGGAAAACTAAATGTAAATGTACCTAAAATGTAAGGTAACATAGATCATTTGGATTTTCTAAATGAGTTATTAACTGAAACATAAGTTTTCAAAACAACCTGAAAAACCAGTGGCATTTTTAAAAGTACATGTTATTAGAAACTGTGTATGGTTCACACATCAGTGTGCTTTCCTCCAACTCAAAATAGGCAAAACAATATTATTTCTTATTTTAAAAGCCTCTGCCTCTTGAGGCAAGTTATAAAAAAATCATTGGTCCTCCACAAAACTAATGCTCAGGCTTATTTTTTTCACTCTTTGTCTTATTTTTTGCTTCATTTTTTCTAGAGTCATACCACAGGAGTTCACAGGATGTGTACTATTTAATAATAGAAAGCACAGGTATAGTGAAAATGTTTCCAGGTTGTTTTTTCTTCTCGGGGTAAATTTTTCAGCACTCTGGAGAGTGCCAGAAGCTTGCTTGATGTGACAATAATAATGTACTCTCTAATAAGAAACTCTGGTTCTCTAGATGTCGTCTTATTTATTTTCCACCATTCCCATGTTGGAGAAGGTGTAGCTTTTTGAAGTTTAATAAGACATCCAGAGATAGTAGATGATTGAACTAGGGAAATAATTTAGGCTCACTGACTCCTACTCTACCAAAATTAAAGAAGACATGAGATCTGATGTATGCTTGGCTCCACTCAAGTTTGAGTGTATGTCAGGTCACTGCATCTTGACCTTATGGGGAGAATATCAAGGTACTTCCGACCGGGTCTAGATTATTCACTCAAAAAATATTCATTGAGCCCAGGGCTTAGGTATTAATATTCAAAGGCAATAAGATAGAGCCCTTGCTCTCAAGTAACTCAAGGATCAGGAAGGGAGGAGGACACAGATAATGACAATATTTCAAGATAATTGATTACTGTGGTTTGGGCAAAAATGCTACAGGCACGCTTAATTCTACTGAAGGGAGAACTAAAATAATCACAGCTTTCATTGTGAGCTTTGAAGGGAATAATAGTTCATCCTGCAGAAAGAGTGGGGAGGAGGAGAGCACATTTCAACCCACAGAGGCATGAAAAGTCCAGGAACTTTCCACATTTTTTTTTGGTACAAAATTTCTATTCAAAAATTGCGGTGATATGTATTGTTTATATATATTCAGTTATGCATTTTAAAATTTAACATCTAGTGAGCATAATCCTGAGAGTCTCTTGGATATTTCTTTTAAAGGGAAAAAGAGAAGAAAAATACACTTCAACCCTTCTCCCAAAAGAGAAAAGCTGAATTTATCCCGGATGAAAGGAAAGAAAATACACAGATTATTATAATATTTTTAAAATATGGACTCTCCTATTTAGACATTCCTAACTTTATTATAAATGTCTTTGCAAGAAAAATATAAATTAATGTTTTTTAGATGACCAAATCTTAGTGTCAGCTCTACAAGGATTAAATCTGAAGTGGTTATGTTTCTTTTTTGTCCCTAATCTTGTGTTTTCTTCATGCAACTTCTTTCACAGGGATATTTTGCCCATTCAGAATGCACAGTCTCTCTAAGGCAAGTCCCTGGGTGGAATCAAAGAGTGAGAGGTGGTGTCTTCTGAAGATATGATGAATGTTGCCTTAAGGAACTGGATTACACTACAAAGGGCTTCCTGTTCAGTTAGGGAGATGGATAGAGGCTCCACTGTGGAAATCTGATCTCTTTTAAAACATCTGTACAAACAGCCCTTTCCTGTGATCACAGAGTCACACCATAAGACAGTATCATCTTCCTCCCTCAAAAGAGTATTCTCTTGAGGTCAGGTCTGAGTCTTTTTGGGGAGTACTTGTCAGGCTGATCCTATACTGGTGCAAACAAAAGCAGAGGGGGCACTCTTGGGTCTTAAGAAGCGACCTCTAGTTCTTTGCAGTTGTGTAAGTTGTAATTGTGGTCTCAGGAGCTCGAAACTGGCACTTTCTAATTCTGATTTATGACCATTCTTCAACCTCTCTTTGACCCTCAGTTCCCTCAACTGTGAAGGGAGATAAAAATATTCACCTCACAGCATATTGAGGTGAAACAAGCTAAAAGTATGAAGCATCTTTCAAATACTAGGTGTTTAATGTTGATTAAATATGTATTAATTCATGTATTCATTTAATATTTGTTATGAGCCATTAGTCATTCCCCTTATCTGTGCCAAAGAGCCAGAAGGTTACAGAAATTTGTGAAAATTACCACATTGGAGATCTTTGGATTTATACCTGTCCCTCAACCAGTTCTTAAGGGTATATAGTCCATGGGTAGACTTGATGGTAAACAAACCAAAAAGGAGCTCCCCTAAAATCACATAGCTGGTGAGCACCTGGTCAAGATTATACTCATACTGTCAGACTCCAGGGTTCTCTTTTACCTCTCTTCTTGTCCTACTCACTCCCCCCCTGTAGCTAGGAGAGGACTAGGCAGTCACTCACAAGGGGTGAGTGTCATGCCTATGGTAAGAGTTCCTCTTGTGAGTTTTAAGCTTCTTAGTACTCACCACCAGTACAAAAAATATATGAGTTCCTACTCTGGATTTTCCATCTCCAAAGGATCCCCAGGGATTGGGGATGAAAACCAGGTCAGATAAACTCCAAACTCATCATCCTTGCCTGCCTTTTAGCAGGCACACTTCAAGTTTCTTTTCAGCAAATAACTTCTCTACCTAACAATATCTAAACACCAAGACATCAGACATAGACTGACTCATATTCAATCCATAAGCTTAGATATGCACTACACACTCGTATCATTTAAGAAATAGTATTTCTCGAAACAGGCATACACATAACCATACTTAAAAAACAAATAGTACGCATTCAAGGCTGTAGCTTACTTACATGTCCATTTAGGGGAAGTCCATAAGAGAAGTTGGTAGGAGAGAAGAGGTGAAGAAAAATCAGCAATGTCTCATACATCATCCTCTTCTGCCTAGGAGAAGTGCTAATAACTATTCTATAGTTATTCTATAGCCAGAAAGAATAGCCATACTGATGATGGAATTCCAACCATGAACCCCAAGTTAGCTCTACCCTGACACACAGTAGTTATACATAAAGGCACACAAGCCCAGGCTCTTGGTTGGCTTTCTTGTTGCTGGACAGAATTTGGACTCTATCTCTGGCTCAGGGACTGATTATGTGACACTGGGCAGGCTCTTTGCCATTTTTTCTCACCTGAAAAATGAGACATTTGAGAAAAATGAAAAGACTGGAACTAGGTAACCTCAGGTCTTTTCCAGCCCTAGAATGCTATGGTCTATAATTCTTTCATACATTGCACTGTACCCACATTTCACTTCAAAAAGCTTCTCTCCAGTGTTGTAGGGTTTTCTCTATCCCAGTTATATAAGCCCAAATTTTAGGCTTCCACGGCAACCATGTAATCGCTTCAGTTGGCATTTCTTATTGAAGACGTTTGTATCTACTACTGAGCTGTATACCTTGAGGTAGTTACTGATGAGGCAAACAGACTTCGGTTTTGAGTAAATCTTTTTAGGTTTGAGCTGTTCCTAGTTACTTTATATAATTAAAGAGTCTGGAAATGTTTCTACATGAGAAAATGGCTAGACCTTTACTAGTAATAGCTATTTATGACTTTGCTTCTTTGAAGTTTAGTTTACTAGAAATAAAATCTCACCTGAGATTTCAGGAAGATGCCTCCAGCTTTTAAATCGTCACAATTTTCTAAACCTCCTCTGAACTTTCAAGTGCAGAGGGCTTGGTTTCAATTCAGTATCTGTATGTAACTTTCTTCCTCAAAGGTCAAGGTACAACTGTAACACCTCTGTGTTTCAAGCATATGCCTGTGAAATATGAGATTCTGATTCCTAGGGAAGTTGCCATACAAAGCATAAATTAGAATTTGTCATGAGAAAGGCCATAAATGATTTGACGTGAGTTTTCAAGAGTCCAGATATAGCTATATCAAGTCAATGAGCATTTTTAAACCTATTTTGGGCGCGCCCAGTACTGTGCTCCATATTCACTGCCAGGGACTGAAACAAAATAAGATTGAAAATACTGCTTCCTTTCAAGGAGAGAAATCTGTAGAGAAGTAGGTGCCTGCAGCCTCAGCCAAACCCTACTTGAATTGTCTCCTATCTTGGGACCACCCATGACTTAAAGGAAGCAGAGATGACTGTGTGGTCTGAGATGGTTTAAATGTGGCCTGTTCGGTAAAGCTTCTCAGCCCCGAGCCTGTTTTCTGAGTTTCCTCTTTCCCCAGTTCTCCCACAACTGGGTCAACTAATTTCATCTTCTGCAGATCCAGCCTATTTATTTTCAGAGCAATCTGAGGCTATAAATAAGTAGCCTCTGGTCCAATGCCTCCATTCATCCCGGCTTATTATAGCAGCCCTTTTCCAGATATGGGGCATAGGCCCTGTGTCCTGGGCTACCTCACGACGATCTATACTAGAGCCATTTTCTACTCTTTCCAGACCTTGACACCCCCATCTCAGCCCTAATCTTCCCCCAATCCAGCCCACAGGGCAATTCACCAAAAATCAATTCCCTGAAAGAGCAATTTTCTGAATGACTGACTCACTGAATTTAATAAATTTATCAACATACTCACAATTTGTTTGAGGGAACATTCTTTTTGAAAATATTAAATGAATTTGAATATATTCTTATTGAGAATATATTTGAAAATATATTTTACTTGAATATGATCAAGAATATATTCTTGAATATATTAAATATGACTATTCACCTTATAAAATTATTCTTCATAAACATACTCATAAGAAAAGTTAATGATCCTATGACCCTCAGCATTTAATAAATTGAATATTATTTAAAGTATAGCTAGAGTAAAACACATTAATATATTCAAGAAGACTGTTTCTCCGTCTGAGCTTTTGATAATTGGTAAATTTGATTAAATGGTCATTTCACAAATTGACCTTTTAGTAAGTTGGCTTTCTGCAAAATGATTTTTGGTAAAGGGATCTCGATTCACCAGGGTGCTGCATCCATGCTTCCATGTACAGTCTCCTATACCTTCCTGGATTTCTGAGTATTTCCTTCACCACCCACCCCTGGCTGAACTCTGCTACATCTGGCACCAGGTGTTGATGGGAAAATGAATGTCACTTCCTGAATAGGTGGGATTTACCCGTATGTCTGAAATGTTTTTGCTGGCTATTTTGTCTCACCAGTGGGCTCAACTCCTTCTCTCCTCACTCCCTCCTTCTCAGCCTCACTGTCAAATTTCAAGATATAACAGATCCAAAGGCCTGTCCTCTTTTCTTTCAAACAAGCAGTTTTTAAATTTTTTTCCTATTCTCTCATAGTAATGCCAGAGTTATAAGAAACCTTGAAGCCCACAGGGAAATAATAACTCCCTATGTTGACAAAAAACTTTGACTTTTAGCAGAATAACTTCTGTTGGAAGATGTCTTATTGTTTGGAGATGGTAGAAGTAGTTGGGCAGCAAAATAGGTAATTTTAGCATCAGTTGGACTCATTTAGGTTGAGAATATTACCTCTTACTCTCTTCTAAAGACAAATGCATATTTCTAAGAAACTTGTGCTAGAAAGTAATCACATCTTTTAAAAATTAGTGCATATCACCAATTCAATTTTGAGTGCTGTGACTTAACAACATATGACTTCCATGCTCTTGCATAAGAGGACTTCAAATCATTACCTTTATTTCTCCAATTAGATCTTAGCTGTTAGTTCCACAACAAATATCTTAAAGTCTGTTTTAATCTTGAAGCTTCTCACTCCCACCACCACCAAAATAATGACTTTATATTAAAAATATTAAAGCAACTAGACATTTCTGGTATGGTAGGGAACACTTAAAAACAACTATTGTACGAAAAACGAAACCCTAAATATTTGGAGACCAACAGAACTGAATTAATTTAAAAATACAACAATTCAAACAGTGAAACCTTATTTTGTTGGTACTCTTGAAAAATGCTATCTGAAAAATCTTGATTTCTCAAATCGAAATGATGTAGTGATTGTTGATCTGCAGCATTTATAATATACAGCCATCTGACAAGCAAGTAAACGATGAGGAACAAGAACACCAGATCTTCAGATTACTTTCTGTCAGTGGCAACATGAATGGAAGAGACAAGCTCACGTGAATGGCAAAAGTCTTTGAGGTCTAGTGAATGCACCTTGATAGTCTGCAGTGACTGTCTCCCAAGGGCATCCATGTTGTTTTCAATATATTTTAACCAGGAAAAAAAATCTCACTTGCATCTGTCACGATATCGCACTTAGCTGCCTTTTTGAGATTTTGTTTAGAACAGTGATTCTTAAACCTGAGTGCACATTAGAATTACCTAATGATGCCTAGTCCCCACCTAGACTAATTAATTAAATAAAAATTTCTGAGTGTGGATTCCTGGTATTTGTATCTTTTTAAATTTTCCTGAAGAAATGCTGACGGCTCTCTAGACTTGGGAACCACTGGCTTAGAGCATAATATCTGCTAGATACAAAAAGTAAAATAGCTGTAGGAATTTTCCTCCTGCTTTTTCTGCCCCTGGGGCTTGGCTATTAGCTTTCATGTTCCTACTTTTAAAATCCTGTATCTGACGTTGGCTTAGCTCAGTATATGGTGGGTGGGCTTGGGTTTGCTTGGAATTTATTTGGACACACGGCCTAATGGCAGGTAGTTAAGCTAACAGGCTTTTTTTTTTTTTAACTCTGTATGAGTAATCTAACCCTTAAGTGCTTTTACAGAATTGGATATTGGCAGTTTGGATTTAATTTACTTAGGTACAACAGTTTTGACCTTGAAATAATTAGTGTTAATTATTAGTTTAAATATTAAATTTGAAACATAGTCATTTCTAAAAAAAAAAGGATGGGAAAGAGAGAAATTAATCTGAGGAGGTTTAAAGGGCTATTTGCAGAATAAAAGAGCTTATTTGAAGAAGCACCTGATGAAGGAATGACCACTATTTTTCTCAGCCATAATAAGACCCAATGATTCTAATCAGTGTAAATGTTTATCATTAATGAGCAATTGTCTCTACAATTTTAGTTAAATTAGGTACAAAGAGAATCACAAAATGCTTTTAGAAGATTCAGAAAATGGATTTGTCATGATTCCTTGGACACACCTGTTAATAATGAAGTCAGGCATCTAGATGATAAAATCACTATCTTTATGAGTTATCTTTTGAGTTATTCATGCTTTAATATTTCCATCCTGTGAGAGCAGCCCTATGCTCATGTGTGATCCCATAACAGTAAACTGAGCACAGCACTGTGTGTAGATGGAACTCTGGGATGAGAGGTGGAGAGCACAATAGTTAAGTCAAAGAATGTGTCATAATAATCTCAACTTTTCATGTAAAAGGGAGTTTAAATGGGGCCTTAGATGGAATAATAGCATTTTATATCTATAAATCATGTAAATAAATAATTTAATGTAATCACATATATGTAGGAATAAATAGTGTAGAAGCAATTCTCTTGCAAAAAGGACAACTTTCCTGCTTACTTAATTTTATTTTGTTTTGTTCCCTATTTGTGTTAAATGACTGTGGCAACAGCAGGGGCTTGGGGAAATGGGCATCAGTTCAAATGGTAGAAAAACCTTTCCACCAAACAATAATTTTGCAATAATTATTTGGGTTTCTCTCGTACAAAATAATGCATGCAGTTAACTCCCTGGAAGTAGACTTTCAGAATAAAAGTTCAGTTTCATAAGGAACTGCACGTCATTGATGCTTACAAGTTTAACCAATAGGAAAACACACTCTTTAACAGAGGTGTTAATGAACAGGACTAGCTAATGTAAAAACTGTGTGCCAAAATAAAAACATTTATATTAATTTACCATACAATCCTAAACCTTTGATTTTCTAGAATATATAAGAAAGTTGGGGATATTTTGTTGTTTTTTTGTTTGAGTGTTTCAACCAAGAAGATGAACAGAAAACACACACACATACCCCAACGTTTACATCTTCTATTTTTTAAATGTAAAGGATCCTATGATAGCAGCACAAAAGGAAGAACAACAGTTGGAGGTCATATACTACCTGATTTCAAAACTTCCTATAAAGGCACAGTAATCAATACAGTGTGGTACCAGCATAAGGATAAAAATATAGACAAATGAAACAGAATTGAGAGTCCAGGAAAAACATCTTTACATTAATGGACAATTGATTTTTGACAAAGAAACCAAACAATTCAATGGGTAAAAGATAGACTTTTTAACAAATCGTGCTGACAATTGGATATCAATATGTTAAAAAAAGAAAAAGAACTTAGACCCTTACTTTACACCATATACAAAAGTTAAAATAGGTCAAAGATATAAATGCAAGAACTTTACTTGTGAAGGAAAACACAAGGAAAAAAATCCTTATAACCTTGGATTAGGCAAAGAATTCTTAGATATGACATCAAAGGCATAATTCATTAAAGAACAAACTGATAAAGTTGAACATGAAAATAAATAAATAAATAGCTTTAATTTATAAAAGAAAGTAAATAAATAACTGTGTGCTCCAAAAGACATGATTAAGAAAATTAATAAAACAGCCAGAGACTGGGAGAAAATACTTGCAAATTATACTTCTGATAAAGAAATATTTACCTATGATACATAAAGAACTCTTACAAGCAATTATAAGAAGAAAAACAACTCGGTTTTTAAAATGAGCATATTTGTAAAGATACCTAACCAAAGGAGATACAGAATGATTAATAAGCAAAGATCCTTAATATCATAGAGAAATGCAAGTTAAAGGCACAATCAGATACCACTACACACTCACTAAAATGGTTGCAGTTTTAAAAATACAGTAATAAATGTTGGCAAGGATGTAAAGAAACTGGGACATTCCACATTGCTGGTAGGAATGTAAAATTGTATACCCACTTTGGAAAAAAGTTTGGTGGTTCCAAAAAAAAGTAAACATAAACTTATACAATCCAGCACTCCTAGGATTATACACAAGAGAAATGAAAACATATGCCCAAAGACATGTACTTGAATGTTTATAGCAGCACTATTTATAATAGCCCCAAACTGCAAGCAATCCACATGTCCATCAAGTAGAGGATGGATAAAAGGTGTGGTATACCCATACAAAACAGGGATTCTATTCAGCAATGAAAAGGAATCAACTACCAATACATACCACCACATAAAACCAATTCAAAAACAGTATGCAAAGTGAGAGAAGCCAGACCTGAAAGACTATATATTGTTTGATTCCATTTATATGGAATGCCCATGAGATTTAAATCTATGTATACAGAAGGCAGATTGGTGGTTGCCAGGGACTGAAAGCCAGAATAGGGATTACCTGCAGGTGGGCATGAGGAAAGATTTTTGGGGTGGAGTGATGGAAATGTTCTAAAACTAAACTGTGGTGATGGTTGCACAACTCAATTTACTAGAAATCGTTGCATGGTACATTTACAATGGGTGAGTTTAGCGGTATGTAAATTATACCTTAATAAAGAATGTTTGAAAAAGAATAATAATTGCAGAGCAAGAAGATGTTCTAGCCCAGAGCACACTGCTCGTATTGGCTTACACAAATATGCTTTATAGATTTAAAACCAAAACATCCTTTGCCTAAAATCTTTCTTTTAAGACTTTATTCTTGCTCAAGGGCCATACTATTGAATATTCATTAAGTAATGATACAACATATTCTATTCCCACTCACTTTAAAATTATGTTCCACTGCCAATTTACATCTTTTTACTTTCTAAATTCCTGCCACAATTTACCACCCCCATTTACCCTGTGTATTTTATTATTATCTTCTGTTTTAAAATTCAGGAGTACTGGTGCTTAGGGCTTACAATAATAAACACTTCTTGAAACATACCCTCCTCTACAATACTTTACACATCTGTTTTATTACTTCTCACCTTACTTCATTTAATTATCACAATAGCCCTTTGAAATAAGCATTATTGTAATCCCTGTAATATGTTAAAGGAGACGGAGGCCGCACAGGCCCAGCGGCCATGGCTCACGGGCCCAGCCGCTCCGCGGCATGTGGGATCCTCCCAGACCGGGACGCGAACCCGGTTCCCCTGCATCGGCAGGCGGACGCGCAACCACTGCGCCACCAGGGAAGCCCCACAATAGCCCTTTGAAATAAGCATTATTTTAATCCCTGTAATATGTTAAAGGAGACGGAGGCACAGGGAAGTCGCTTAACGTTACCCATATCTAAAGTGGTAGAGCCGAGATATAACTCCCAAGCCCAACCTCTTAACCACTGAGCTGAAAAGTCTCTCTAGAGCATTGACAGAGAGGGAATGTTTTGCAGTTGTCTTCCATTTCTATTACAAAGGCCTTGTTGCCTTGCATATTTTTACATAAAGCTCTCAAACAGGAATGCTCTAAGTGTATACTGCTGTTTTCCTCCTGGTTCCTTAAGACAAACCATGAAATGTGTGGGCACATTATATGAATTTGTTGTCCACTCCTCCAAAATAGCATTTGTTTCATATTAGTAATTGGGGAAAATTACAAAGATACAGACATACAATGTGAATACACACACATTGGTTATTTGACTTCCTGGTAGAACTTTGAATTTAACCTCAATAACTAATCTCTTTATACACATTGCTTCATCCTGACATGTATAACGTATATAAGGACGAACAACTTGAACAGGAAGAATTGGTTCGTGAAAGAACAAACCTACTATAGATGCATTTTTAGAAACTTTAGTTGTAGCGGAGGAAATGAGTCTTTTTAAGAAAATTAAAGGCCTGACTCTGAGACTTCTTTGTAAACAATGAGATGGGCATTGTGAAAAATGCCTCTTCCAGCAACTAAAGTTTGAATAATTAAGGAGCAAATGATAAAAATAAGGAAATTGTTTTATACTTTTCATAATCAGGGATATGAACATACACCCAACTTCAGTATAACTTCTTTTATGACTTTTTAGACTGCCACTATGGATTATGAGTTATGAGAAAATATAATTTGATTCATAACTTTCAGTATTAGGATCTATTCAGCATGTTAAAAATTAACATTCTGGCACATCTAGTCCTCTGGTGAAAATAGTGTTCTAGTTTCAAGTTGACAAAATAGCCTAAAGGTATTTTAGACAGGAATTTATACAGATTTAATACCAACAGAGATGCCCTGTGGTAAGCTTTGATGATGGTATTGAAGAGAATTCACTGGGGAGAAAAAAACTTTTAAAAAGATGAAAGTCATTTGAAAAAATACAATATTTATGCAATGTAATATTTTGGCATGGAACTATTGAGGACAAAATGTTCTCAAACCATTTTAAATTTTTTAAGGTAATGTTTCCTACTTAACACAAATAAAATTGCATATTAAATAGTGTACCTGTACCAGGAAAAGAAAAGAAGAAAGCAATATTAAAAAGTGGCTCTTGGGTGAATATTTGGATTAAAATTTCATACTGAATATTTCCTAAGGAGCGTAGGCTATTAGAATTTTCAGAAACAAACCTCTGTCAAAAACTGCTATAGAGCTAGTCCTAAATAGTTCTCTTTGTTCAAACTGTACCACATCATGTAAAACTTGAGAGGCTAACCAGAGAGAACAAGTCTATTAAGCGACTCTGCAATAGCATTCTGTTAGAAAGGATGGTGGGTTGTTGGAAATGCTGGTAAGTTTGCTTAGCCCATTTCAAGAGTTTCTCTAAGGACCAAAGTCTGCATCTCCAATGATGCTATCAAAAAAGCAAGAGATGGGCCAACAGTCAACTGCTTTCCAGTCTTTCCTTGCTTCCTAAGATTTGCCAAGAATGGTTTCTTCTACTAAAACATGACCCCTGAGCTATATACACTAACCCAGATTTCACATGTCTGTGTGCCTCCCCTTTGCTACTAAAAATATTGGGATATTCATTTTTGGGCATTTTGACCAAGCCTGGTTTGAGTCTGGAACACCACTTTATTCCTGGATATTGTGACAGACTAGAGCCCTTGCCCTCAACCACTTGCCATTTGGGGGCTCTTGGAGAATGTTAAGACTTGTGTGAGCCACTTTAGATATGTGGTCTAGCTCTCAAAGAGTTCATAATTTTTAAAAAAACTGGTCAGACAAACAACTCTAAGCACGCAAAAGATATTTTCTGTAGCAGTTCTTTTCCCCACTTTTCTATTAGTCATAAAGATTAAAATTGCTTCCTACATTTTCCTTTCATTCATTTGACACATATTTATTTAGGGCCTATTATGTGCTAGGCACTGAGAATGTAGCAATGAACAGTCATCTACTTCTCTTTGCAGCATATTTTTGTTACCTAAAATCCCATGCATCATACTGGTGCAGAAAGGTTGACATGTAGATTCTTGAAAAAAGAGTCCTGAGGGAAGCAGGAAAGGTTCCGAATTCTGGAACCAAACTGTGTGCCTTCTCTTTAGGCTTTCAGTATACAAGAAGGTGGAAAGCAGGATAAACTGCATCTCTTGTTCTCATTATGTCGATTCCTAAAAATATACAGTGACCATATTTCCTTCAACAACCAACAAAAAAATATGGCTACAAATTCTGACTAATATAAACACATATGACAAGAGTGGATTTTATAAACTGGAACTGTTAGACAAAACCAGGTTATTTGATTAAAGTATTTGTCAATTAGTGATGAAGTTTCAGGGACTTCCTTTAAAATTTCCCAGGGGCTTCTCAACATGGGTTTCATCAGCCACTGTCACCATGTTGGACCCTGAGAGAAAAGAGTATATATGTGCATCTTTGCATTGACTCCATTTGTGGTAGCTTGATTCTCCATCTCGTATTCCCTACCTGTCCAGGGATCAATGGACTTTTCAGTCTTTATCCTACCTGACATCTCAGTAGCATTTGACTCTGTTGTTATCTTTCTTCTACTCTTTCCTTGGATTCCATTGCATTTTACTTTTCTGATTATTCTCCTCTCTTTTGCTTACTCCTTCATGGACCCCTTTATGATCTCCCCTATCTCTGCCCATTCCTTAAATGTTTTTGTTCTTCAGGATCCTCTTCTCATTTCACACACTCTCCTGACTCAATTTCATCTCAAATATATATACAAATATATACACAAATGTATATTTCAGATCGAATCTCTCCTGAACCCCAAGCCCCAATATCCAACCTCCTGCCGAGTTTCTCCATTTGGACATCCATCAGTCATCTCAATTCCAGCTTTCCAACACTGAACTCTTAATCTTCTCCTGACCCCTCTATCCCATGGCTCCAAACTTGCTTCTCCTCTGTGTGCCCTTTCTCTGGCAATCACACTACCACCCATCCAGTTGCCTAAGCCAGATACTTGGTCAACCTCCTTGATTTCTCTTTCTCTGTCACAACTCACATCAAATCAGTCACCAATCCTACATCTTAAAAATATCTTGCTGTTCCCATGACTCACCATAGCCATTGTTTCTCCCCTAATTTAAATCACCATTCTTTCTCTCTCAGTTGCCTCTTTGCTGGTCTTCCTGCCTCTCAAGTGTGAACCCTTCCAGTCTATTTTACAGACCACGGTCCAGAATAAATTTGCAAAAATGCAATTTTCATCACATCAACCCCTTGTTTAGAACACTTTGTGGTGCCTTTATCATTCAGGACAGGGTTGAAAGTTTTTAATGCGGCTTAAGTGATTGGTTCCTGTGGTTTCATCTCTCCTCTTAAACTCTTTGCTCCAGTTTTTCTAACTATTAATAATTTTATTTCTTGAATATGTCATGCTTTTTCTTTCCACCAGAACTTTGAAGCCTCTAGTCAAGGATTCCCTCTAAGAATCCCTCTCAGAGGATTCTTCAAAGATTACCTAGTACTGTATACTATTATGTGGTCTCATGTCTCATGCTTCACCAGTGGTGTGTCTCTAAATAAGCCTGATATTCATACTATGATTTCTTACTACTGACCCTAAAGACAGGTATGTATACAGGTTATGTGGAAATTGAACATTACATCTTTGGGGGAGATATCTTTTTTTTTAAAAGTATACAAATCATCAGAAATCCCCTGGCGGTCCAGTGGTTAGGACTCTTCAGTTCCAGTGCAGGTTCGATCCCTGGTCGGGGAACTAAGATCCTGCATGCCACGCGGTGCGGCCAAGGAAAAAAAAGTAAAATTAAATAAATATACAAATCGTGAATACAAAATAAGGTATGAAAATGAATATTTATTTAGAACAAGAGAAGAAATCATAACAAATGTATTGGTGACCTGGAGATTCAGGTGTCTTTTTTCTGAGATCTTGTTAGGCCATTTCCCAGGTACACTTACCTAGAAATTCTTTCTGGTTGTAACCTCGTTTCCCCTCCCCACTCAGGACGCTACAGCTTCCAACAGTAATCAGTTTTCAGAGTAGCCCATGCTTGTGAGTGGCTCTGGAACTTTAAATTTATGATAGATCTGTCTCCTCGTTAATAGTTTTTACGTGTCCCAGCCAATGTCAATGCCCATTTGCTTTTTTATTTGTCATTCTGACTAAAGCTTGGAAATCAGAGAATAGGGGCTTATAGCAAGATATTTCTTAATGTCCTTTTCTGAAGTGTTCAGTAAATTAACCAGGAAATTATTTACTCTGCGTGACATCACAGCTCTATCTTCACTTTCTTGTGTCTTCTAAGTTAGTGGGTCCCAACCCTGGCTATATGTAGGAATCATTTGGAGAGCTCTTTACAAATATAAATTCTTGGTTCCAGTTATAAACCTACTGAGTTAGGCTCTCCCACAGTGAGGCCAAAAATCTGTATTCTTAACAGACTCTGCTGGTGATTCTTATGGAGTCAGTTCAGCACCAATCTAAGAATGGCATTTGGAAACAACTGGTCTAAAGAATTGAAGAAGCCAGGTCAAAGGCCCAACTCATTGAAGAACAAATAGTCTCAATCGGTGTATTAAATTTTCTTCAAACACTTTTATAATACAGAGAATCATTGTTTCTAAGAACCTAGATGGTTTATTGCAGATTTCTAGGACTTCCACATTAGGATAGGACTGCCAACTTATTCTGAAACCTTAACTGATAGGGAAGAGAGAAGAAACACTATGCATTGGCCCAAATTTTTAAAAAAAGACTGGAGCATCACCAACTTTCACCCTGTGAAGTTAAAAACATGCATTTGTGCATATGGTTGTCCTATCATCTACTACACAAATAATTTACATGAATTAAAACCAAAATCCAGGAAAAGTTTAAATTTAAGTATCTGAGTAATTCCATCAATTAAAAATGCACTATCAGGCATGTTACAATCTTGTAGATTTTGTTACGACAAAGACTTTAATCTATTCCTAATGTTGTTTTATATGTGTATATTATTCTCTTCCCAGAAATAAAAAGACTAGTCAGATATGGCATTTTCACTTTCACGGGGCTCATTTCCTCTGAAGGCAAGTGGTTCATTTCTGAAGAGTGTTCATATGGGTGATGTATAACTGTATCATTAGCATTCTCCTTCTTTGAGATCAAATAATATCACTAAGACTTTTAGTTAATTTTTTCTAAAGAAACTTTGTAATGTTTTTAAAAAGAATTGCTTTAGTATTTGTTGTGTGGGATGGAAAGATTTTGGAGACCTTGACTTCTAAATCAGTCTGTGAAAACAATTCCACATGTCATGTTCTTTTGCTTTGTATGTAGTAAGAAGAAAGAACGAAGCAGTTTTTTCATACTCCTTTGAGTTTAAGATTTGAAAATTTACTTTCTTTTTCCTTCAAAAGAGAAACGAGTCACATTAGGTTTTATCTTAAGAATAATGACTTTATTGTTTTAATAAAAATAACATATGCTCACTATTTTAAAAATTCAAGCAATACAGAAAAGTACAAAGAAGAGAGAAATTAACCTAAAATTATACCACCCAGGAAGAACCATAGCTCTCTATGCGCATAGACAGAGAGAAAGATGGATGGATGGATGATGGAGGGATGGATGGATGGATGGATGGAAAATCATTTCATACCCCCAGTCCCTGGAATAGTGTTTGGCTTATAGTAGGTACTCAATAAAAATACAGTAAATGAATGAATTGGATCAAATAATTGATTAAAATAAATGATTTTTTTTCTGGAACAATACTGCCCAAATTGGTATCTCATTTCTACCACTTAATATGTTTGACCTTGAAAAAGACACTTAACAGCTCTGCAACTCAGTTAACTCATCTGTAAAATGGGGATAATAATGCTACTCACCTTCATCCATGACATTCTTAAGTGAAATTGGAGTGTGTGTGTGTGTGTGTGTGTGTATGCACATGCATGTACAGTGGTGGAAGATACAATGCCTACTGTTAGATTTGGTGCTGACTGCCATGAAACATGTTAAAGTGCCAGCAGTTTTACCTATCATTGCTTTTGCACCAGCCGTGAACATGCCAACACAGTGAAAATGGCAAATAAAGCTTTCGTATCATTATGAAAATAGTTTTGACTATACAGACCCCCTCATTTTGAGAACCACTTTTAAAACCACTTCTTGCCAAAATAAAATTTATAGCCAGAGTTATCAGGATATTAAGTCATCTTCTTTCTGTACAACTGCTTTTGGAAGTGGGCGACTCCTTTGTTTCTTTCTGTAGCCACTACTGTACGGCTGAGCCCTTTATTTCGTTGTTGCTTGAACCCGTGGCTGTTATTTTTCTTCATGTTATTACTGGATGAGAGAGATTCTGTGGTTGGACTACATTCCAACACCTTCATCCATAAGCATAGTTGGGTTTTTGAGTTAATTAAAAATAATCTCATCTTGTTACTATTAAGGTTGGGGTTTCTCTTCCATTGAATAGGATTTTGGTCAGTTAAGGTTTAGTCAGGGGAGCAAAAGCACTATGTTATGGGATAAGAGACTTATTTAGAATTGTGGTAAATCTAGGGAAGAGAAGAATCTAGAAGAGAAGTTGGAGGGCCAGATGTGGAGTTACCAATTAGTCAGTTTAAGAAGCCACATATGTCTAGGCCCAAAGTAGGAACACAAAGGGGGAAACTGTGTAGAGGTCTATGAAAAACTGTTGCCTGCAAATAAACCACAACATCTGTGGATCCATAGCCAAGCACCTAAGGGTGGATCTGAGCCACTGTTGGTCAACACTGCCAGCAGTCAGTAAGCAAAGCTAGATGTAGAGCAGGAGAGGGAGATGACATGGTGGCACCTGCCACGTATCTCTTCTTCTGTCTCTATACCTGCCTGTGGAAATAGTTCCAGGTGGTTATGACCACTACCTTGTTCCTACCTTCCAAATATTGAGCAAGCCCTGTCTTGGCCACTTCTAACCTGGAAGCATACAAGGAAGGGAATTCTGGAGAATGGCGTCTGATGGCATGTACTGTCTTTTTTTTAAGGTATAAATATTAGATTTATCAATGATTTTCTAGACAAGAAGTATAAAAAAAGTTTCCAGAGAATTTCGCTACTGTTTTGCAAAAAAAAAATTTTGCAAAAAATTAGGAGAAAATCCCATTAATTTGGATAACTCATGCTATCCACATAGGCTGTATAGAGTGGAATGATTCTTTTTTCAAAAGGATTAAAATTCTTAAAACTAGGGCTTCCCTGGTGGCGCAGCGGTTGCGAGTCCGCCTGCCGATGCAGGGGAACCGGGTTCGCGCCCCAGTCTGGGAGGATCCCACATGCCGCGGAGCGGCTGGGCCCGTGAGCCATGGCCGCTGAGCCTGCGCGTCCGGAGCCTGTCCTCCGCAACGGGAGAGGCCACAGCAGAGGGAGGCCCGCATACCACAAAAAAAAAAAAAAAAAAAAAATTCTTAAAACTGTAGTCACATGGAAGTCATCCTTAATTTGCTATAACCTAAGGACTGTTTGGTCCATATTCTTCAGATATTATTGTAATTGCAAAAATTTACAGTAATGTATTATTTTTATCATCAGGAAAAAGTTAGCTATAAATTATTATACACATATTATACACACATACACAAACCCCATATATACTGATATATGCAGGGTTCTACATGGTCCTTTAACTATATCTAGTGTTCAATAAATATTTCCTATGATTGAAGATTTAAATTAGAACTATATAAGCCTCATGAAACTCTCCTTACAGGTTTCTTTCTAAACAATGGTTTATAATCTTCTCTTCACTTTCTTTCTTGCTATTTTATGTTCCCACCACAGACATTTTCATTGTACAGAATGCATGGTGGCTTAGGTTTAATATATTTTGAAAGCATAAAAAATGTTCCATCAGCAACAATGTCCTATTGGTAAAAAAGGGGAGGGGTCTTTGAAGGGGCTTGGATCCATAATTTTGGGAGCAAGTTTTTAAAGGAAATTTTTATATTTCAATTTCTTTCAGAAGAGCGTCCCTGCTTAGATATTTTTCAAGGAACAAAGTGCTTTCTTTGAGGCTAACTTTGCCAAAATAGAGTCAAAGAATATTGAAGTGGAAGAAATGAGAGATACTTTGCGGGTCATCTGCCTGACCCCCTCTTTATATAGATAATGAAATAAAGGTCTAGAGTGAATACACTACTTGTCCAGAGTCACACGGCTATTTAGTGGCAGAACAAGTGCTGTATTTCAGGGTCTCCTGAATATCAGTCAAATGTTCTTTAAAAAAAAACTTTATTGAGGAACATTTTACATATTATATAATTCTCTCATTTCAAGTGTACAATTCAGTGATTTCTAGTAATCTGTTTTAAAACATTTTCATCACACCAATTAGATCCCATGTGCCCATTTATTCTTTTTTTAAAATTATTTTAAAATTTTTATTTATTTGGCTGTGCCAGGTCTTAGTTGTGGCAGGCGGGATCTTTGTTGCCGTGTGTGGGATCTTTTAGTTGTGGCATGCAGGATCCAGTTCCCCAACCAGGGATCGAACCCTGGCCCCCTGCATTGGGAGCATGGAGTCTTAACCACTGGGCCACCAGGGAAGTCCCTGCCCATTTACTCTTAATCCATCACCATCCCCTCTCGCAGGATACCCCTAAACTACTATCTCCATAGATCTGTGGTTTTTTGATTTTATCTTTTTCTTATATTATGCTGTCTAATAAAAACATTTTGTCTTCTGTACTTTTATAAATACCATCAACATGAATTTTAACACCTTTTCTGAAGTATAATAATCTTACCAAAAACACTGTATTTATCCTTTGAAACTGTCTTACAAATGAAAATATACATTCATTCCTGAGCTAATTCAGGTTAATGAAGTATGAGAAAAAATATTTGTGCAAAAATTTTTAGTAGGGTATCCCTAACTGATACAACACCCAGTTGAATGGGTGTTTATCATTTAGATGAGAAAAACTATTTCATTTCTTAGGATTCATTTATTCCTGATAAAATTGTATATTCCAAATAGAATCAATGCATGCTTTCTTTCAAGTTACAGTTTATTCTCTATTTTGTTCGAAAAATAGGAAGAATTGGTTTCTTCTGGAAATAAAGAAGAAATTTATTCTTTATTTTCATTTATTTCACATGGAAATAAATTTGGATACATATCAGATCTAAACTGAAATGTCATTGTTAGAGTTACAAGAGATTTAGTTTATATTAGATCAGAGAATGGAAAACCTATCCAATAATCCCAAGAGCTACAGTTTTACACATTTAAATTCAAAATTCCCACAGGGGACTTCCTGGTGACGCAGTGGTTAAGAATCCACCTGCCAATGTAGGGGACACGGGTTCAAGCCCTGGTCCGGGAAGATCCCACATGCCCCAGAGCAACTAAGCCCATGAGCCATAACTGCTGAGCCTGCGTGCCACAACTACTGAAGCCCACGTGCCTAGAGCCCGTGCTCCGCAACAAGAGAAGCCACTGCAATGAGAAGCCAGCGCACTGCAACGAAGAGTAACCCCCGCTCACTGCAAAAGCCCACACAATGAAGACCCAACACAGCCAAAAATAAATAAATTTTTTAAAAAAATTCCCACAGGATTTCTAATAGCCTGTGATGATTGTGCTCATGGGCTCAGATAAAGCTCAAAAGTATGAATTGAAAATATGAGAATACCAATTTCCATAAATAAAAAATAGAGCAATTTAAATGCAATGATATATTCATTTCAGAAGCTTATGTTTTGGTCGTAAGATCAATGTAAAATGAAGATTCATGCTGAAACTTGATCATTTTTCATCAGGATGGTTCATCATTTGAAATATGTGTCATTTGAATAAAATATTAGAATATATTAAAGGCATGTGAAAAGATATGAGTTTGTTTCTCACCCTGTTCAGCTATAAATTAGCTTTGGAGGGGCTTTCTATTATTCTGTCAACTGATATTGAATTCTCTCTACTTTTCTAAACTGCTAACACTATAAAATAACAAAATCTATTCACCTGTGAAATCATGTGATTTTAGAACTGTAAGGAGCCTTGCAGATTGTATGTCCTTTGCTACTTAATGTGTGGTCCATGGACCAGCAGCCTCAGCATCATCTGAGAAATTTTATTAAGTGCAGAATCTCAGACCACCACAGACCTACTGAATCAAAATCTGCATTTGCACAGAGCAAAAGTTTTTAATTTTGATGAAGTCTAATTTATTAATTTTCCTATTATGAATCATGCTTTTGGTACCAAGTCTAAGAACTCTTTGTCTAGCCTTAGGTCTCAAAGATTTTCACCTATGTTTTTACTAAAATTTTTATAGCTTTACATCTTACATTTAAGTCTGTGATCCATTTTGAGTCAATTTTTGAATAAAGTATGAAACTTAGTTCTAGGTTAATTTTTTTGCCTATGGATGTCAATTGCTCCTGCATCATTTGCTGAAAAGCCTATTGAATTGGTTTTGCACCTTTGTCCAAAAGCAGTTGGGCATATTTGTGTGGGTCTACTACTTCCGGGTTCTCTATTTTATTCCATTGACCTATGTGTATATCCCTCCACCAATAACACAGTCTTGATTTTTGTAGCTATATTGAAGTTAGGTAGATTGATTACTCCCACTATATTCATTTTTTTCAAAATAACTTCACAATTCTGTTCATTTGTCTTTTCATATTAATTTTAGAATAAACATGTCTGTATCTGCAAAAAAAATCTTGATGGAGTTTTATTGGGAAGTGCATTAAATCTATATATCTATTTGGGGAAAACTGACATTTTTACTATAATGTCTTTCAGTCCATGTACATGTTATGTCTCTCCATTTATTTAGAACTTCTTTGATTTCTTTCATGAGTCATGTAGTTTTCAGCATGTAAATTCTACATAGGTTTTGTTAGACTAACATGTATTTCACTTTTTTGAGCAATTGTAAATAGTACTGTAATTTCCAATTTTCACGTCCATACATTCATTTGCTAGTATATAGAAATAGAAATGACTTTGTATGTTTAACTTGCAGGCAACCTTGATTAGCTCATTTATTAGTTCTAGGAGTTTTTGTAGATTCCTTGCGGTTTTCTGCTTAAACCAATGTAATCTAAGTACTGACAGTTTTAGTTCTTCCTTTTCTTGACTTATTGCACTGGCTGGAACTTCCAGCACTATGTTGAGCAGAAGTGGTAAGAACTGACATCCTTGCCTTATCCCTGCTCTTAAGAGAAAGAAGTCTCTTACCATTAAGTGTAACGTTAGCTATAGGGTTTTTATAGATGCTCTTTATCAAGGAAAGGAACTTACTCTTTTTTTTTTTTTTGCGGTACGCGGGCCTCTCACTGCTGTGGCCTCTCCCGTTGCGGAGCACAGGCTCCGGACGCGCAGGCCCAGCGGCCATGGCTCACGGGCCCAGCCGCTCCGCGGCATGTGGGATCTTCCTGGACCGGGACACGAACCCGTGTCCCCGGCATTGGCAGGCGGACTCGCAACCACTGCGCCACCAGGGAAGCCCAGGAACTTACTCTTGATCTTACTTTTCTTTTATCATGAATGGATGTTGAATTTTGTCAAATAGTTTTTCTGCATCAATTCATATAATCATGTGATTTTTCTTCTTTAGCCTATTAATATGGTGGGTCACATCAGCCTATTCCGGAATATTGAAACTAGGCTTGCATTTGGAATAAACCCCACTTAATCATGAAGTTTAATTCTTTTTATTGACTGCTTAATGCTACTTGCTAATATTTGTTAAGAATGTTTGCATTTATATTAATGAGTTATAGCTCTCTGTAGTTTTCTTTTTTGGATTATCTCTGTTTAGTTTTAGTATCAGGGCAAAATTTTAAATCATTATAAAATGACTAGGAGATGAAGATTGTTAAAGCAGCATTAAATTATCAACATCCTCCTAAGCTCTTTATCTCAACTACTAGTACTAGACACTAGCAATAGAAGCTCAAAAACATCGTGGTTTCCTGCCTCTTACTCACCTCCCAAAAATAGCTAATAGTTATGGAGCACTTACTTTGTGTGAGGCACTCAGCTAATCATTTTACATTCATTAACTCATTTATTCTTCATATTTTGCAAATGAAACAACTGAGGCTTAGAGAGGTAAGGATTACAAAGACAGTGACTTGACCGAGTTCAAAGACAGGTATGTGTGACTCCACAGCCGTATTTCACCAGGACCCCCCACAATCTCAAGAGTTTTGCCTATGCAATTCCCCTATAGTCCATCCCACATATGTGTTGCTACTACCAGTACTGAAGTTCAGATTCCCTTTTCTTTCGTAAACAGTGATTTAAAAAACTACCTAATTGGTCTCTCTACCACCACACTCTTCTTCCCCGATCTGTATTTTACAGGCTACCCAATTATCATGTTAGACCAGAAGAGGCATAGCAGAAAGCATATGGAATCTGAGATGAGTATATATCACAATTCAAAACTTAACTTCCTATGTAACCTAAGCAAGTTAATTAACCTCTTCACACCTCAATTTATTTATCTATAAAATGAAAATAATTTTACCTTCCTTATGGGGTATTATATTAAATTAGATTTCACATGTAAAGTGCCAAGATGAAGCACCTGTACATAGTAGACCTTCCATATATCTTAATTTCCTTCCTTTCGATAAACAAAAATAGGTGGTTCCTGCTTGCCTATGGGATACAATCAGAACTTGTTATCCTGGTGGACAGGGCTCTTGGCCCTGGGCCCAAACTCTGTTTTCAGTCTCATTTCCCTCTACTATGTCATTTCCCCAAAATTCCAATAGCCTTTGTTCTTACTGTTCCCTCATCCTGGATTACATTTTTCCTACTTTTCTGCCAACTGAAGTATCTTTTAGGACCCTATTTAGAACCATTTTCTTTTTTTTCTTTTTTTTTTTCAGTTTGGAATATGGCATTTGACTTTATTCTTGACAACGTTCAGGTGGTTTTACAACAATCTTGTGGAAGCACATTAAAGTTACATAAATATTACCAGGGAGCCTGGTGCTCTTCACTTGCTGTGCCGTTAAGTGCTTGTGAGGTATTTGCAAAGTGCATGATAGTCATGCTCCGAGTTTTCTAATTTTAAATTTCTTTTTCAGCCACGTGTTTTGTACATATATTTTCAGTAAGGGCCAAATATGTCAGTATTGCATGTAAATAATTGTGGTGGGGTTTTGTTTTGTTTGGTTTGGTTTGGTTGGTTGGTTGGTTTTTTGGCTGCACCCAGTGGCTTGCAGGATCTTAGTTCCCCAACCAGGGATTGAGCCTGGGCCCACAGCAGTGACAGCACCGAGTCCTAACCACTTGACAACCAGGGAATTCCTTTTTTTTTTTTCTTATAATTGTGTTAATTCTTTTACTGTAGCATAGATTCTGTTTACAAAATGTTTGTTTATAAAGTTTTATGGATGTTTACAGTCAAGTGTAGAAACCCTTTTCTTAAAATCTTCTCTAAATACTCCCAAAAACAGAGGGCTTGAGACAGATAATCCTGGATTTGGATTTGATTATGCCATTTACTAACTGGAGTTACCTCCCTATGACTCAATTATGTCCTCTATAAAATTGGGGTGACAAGTGTCTCTATTTAATAAGGTTGATGTGAAAATTAAATAAGAAAATGTATATAAAGTGCTTTAGTAAGAAGTCTGATATATGGGCTATGTTCAGCAGATCAGTAAATATTTGTTTTGATGAATATCAATCCTAAATCTGTCACTCAGTTGTGAGACTTTTCATCACTAACAAGGCAAATCTTAATTTATAGCTCGAAGGTCTGTGAGAATTAAATGGGAAATGTGTTAAAATACCTAACATTTTCCATGCCACATAACAGGACCTTTATAGAGGCCCTTATTTTCTCACTCTTACTCTTTTCTTTAAGCAATTCATGTGTGTTCTTCTTTTTGGTTTACTAAAGATTTAAATGAAGGCGACAGGATGACACAAGGAATATTTGGGGACTTGAATATATGAAAATATAGTAATCACACAGTTTTAAATAAAATACCAAAAGTAAATTATTAAAAGTCTAGTTTATTGTTTTTCTTACAAAGTTCTCACTCTCCCTACTATTTTTTTGTCTCCCTATCTCTTCTCCTCCATGCTCTCTTAGATGGTCTGCTTGACTTAATTCCTCAATGTCTGTACTTTTTGATGCCTGAAAGTCACCTAAATCACCTAAAGATCATCTATATGATTTTAATTTAGATTAAAATTGTCAGTCACGTGGATTATTCATGAGTTAGTGATAGAATTCTAGCTTCCTGGGCAGAAAACCCATGACCCACCATCCCTGGCTAAAGCAGATTTCTTTCAAAGTAACAACATAGTGCAGGGGGAAGAGGATTTAACTGGGAGTTAAGACACCTGAGTCCGGGTGTCAGTCCTACTACTATTACCTGCGTGACCCTGGGCAGGTAGTTTCACCTCTCTGGCTGTCAGTTCTCCCTTTGTAAAATGGTCTCTGGTGAGTCCTATGATCCTACATGCTGTAATACCTCTTTCATAAATTGAATGATTCAGATAATCAACAGAAACTTCACCTGTTAGGAGAGATATTTTGGAGCAACTCTTTTATATTATAATTTCACCCTGGTTTCACTTAGAGGCTTATAGTGAAGAAACAAAAAGTTCATTATGCTCAAGGTCAGTTAGTCTGAATCAATTATCACAGCAGATTATTTGTGCTAATGTGTTTACATGGCATGATCTCTCCTTCTGAAGCATTTCTGAGGTTTTGAAAACCGCTTTTCATTTTCAAATAAAAAAGCTCCCAGCCACCTACACTCAGGAATACAGCAATAATGGTTTGGCACTATTCCTGACAGCATATGCTAATTCATAGGCTTTTAAATGGAAAGAAAGCAGAGACTACGAAATGAGTAGTTTTATGTTCTCTGAATCTACCATTTTTTTTTTTCATTAACTTTCATTTTTTTTTTTTAACATCTTTATTGGAGTATAACTGTTTTACAATAGTGTGTTAGTTTCTCCTTTACAACAAAGTGAATCAGTTATACATATACATATGTTCCCATATCTCTTCCCTCTTGTGCCTCCCTCCCTCCCACCCTCCCTATCCCACCCCTCTCATGGTCACAAAGCACAGAGGTGATCTCCCTGTGCTATGCGGCAGCTTCCCACTAGCTATCTAATTTACATTTGGTAGTGCATATATGTCCCTGCCACTCTCTCACTTCGTCACAGCTTACCCTTCCCCCTCCCCACGTCCTCAAGTCCATGCTCTAGTAGGTCTGTGTTTTATTCCCATCCTACCACTAATCTCTTCATGACATTTTTTTTCTTAGATTCCATATATATGTGTTAGCATACGGTATTTGTTTTTCTCCTTCTGACTTACTTCACTCTGTATGACAGACTCCAGGTCTATCCACCTCATTACAAATAACTCAGTTTCATTTCTTTTTATGGCTGAGTAATATTCCATTGTATATATGTGCCACATCTTCTTTATCCATTCATCTGTTGATGGACACTTAGGTTGCTTCCATGCCGTGACTGTCTTTAAATAAAAACCATTATTTCTCCTACTGGTTCCTTGGCTGCTGCTTCTGTTGTACAGATCTTCCTCAACTTACCATGGGGTTACGTCCCAGTAAACCCATGGTAAGTTGAAAATATCATAAATTGAAAATGCATTTAATACACCTGACGTGTCAAACATCACTGCTTAGCTTCACCTACATTCAGTGCACTCAGAACACCTAGGTTAGCCTATAGTTGGGCAAAATCATCTAATGCAAGGACTATTTTTTAATAAAGTGCTGACCATCTCGTGTAATTTATTGACTACTGTACTGACAAGCAGAGTGCTTGTCTGGGTCCGTGGTGGTTGCATCTATCCGCTGTCTCCTGGTGTGGTCGCGTGGCTGGTGGGGAGCTGGGGCTTTGCCACCCAGCATCAGGAGGAAGTGTCTTTCCCCATACGGTGGGCCCGAGGAAAGCTCAAAATTCAAAAGTCGAAGTAGTTTCTACTGAATGCGTATTGCTTTCGCATTACTGTAAAGTTAAAAAATCCTAAGTTGATTTTCTTACTCGTGAAAAGTATATTCAGTCACTCGGTAATACTGATTTCCGTTCAAGAACGCTATAGTCGAGTTGGAGAGAAAAGATGAACACACAGGAGGAGAGGCAAAGAATTTCCCCCTGAAAACTGGTTGGTATAGCGTGCTCTAGGATCTCAGAGGGAAAAGAATCAACAGAGGGTAGTCCTGGAGGGCTTTACGGAGGAGGTGGGAATTGAGCTTGTTCTTAGCGGATGGTTAGTATTGGAGATTGCTTTTGCTATTTGGGGTCTTTTGTGTTTCCATACAAATTGTGAAATTTTTTGTTCTAGTTCTGTGAAAAATGCTAGTGGTAGTTTGATAGGGATTGCATTGAATCTGTAGATTGCTTTGGGTAGTAGAGTCATTTTCACAATGTTGATTCTTCCAATCCAAGAACATGGTATATTTCTCCACCTATTTGTATCATCTTTAATTTCTTTCATCAGTGTCTTATAGTTTTCTGCATACAAGTCTTTTGTCTCCTTAGGTTGGTTTATTCCTAGATATTTTATTCTTTTTGTTGCAATGGTAAATGGGAGTGTTTTCTTAATTTCACTCTCAGATTTTTCATCATTAGTGTATCGGAATGCAAGAGATTTCTGTGCATTAATTTTGTATCCTGCTACTTTGCCAATGAATCTACCATTTTTTATCATGCAATAAACTTTCACATACAATTCAGTCCCTCAATATCCTGTTTTATTTTCAAAAAGAATACGTTCCAATATGACCTTCTGACGCACTTGTAACTATCATCAGGTATTATATAGGGCTGTTAAAATAAAAATAGATAAATTTTAAACAATAATACAGGTGTCCCCTGCTTTTCGAAAATTCACTTTTATTCCACTTGGATTTTACGAAAGACCTACATTAGAACCAGTTTTCGCTAACTGAAAGAAATCCAGAGAGGATTTTTGCTTTAAATAAGAAAAGCAAAAAGTGAAAATAACATTCAGTTTTTGTTTTGCAACAAGCCTTTATAGAAGCGGCGCACACCCAGAGCTGCGAGAATCGCAGCACTCAGCTCCTTCTCTGGAAAATATACTCAGCATCTCGGCATCAAGCCGCCATAGCTTTGAACTGTGTCTATGAGCATCTGTGCTTTATCTCAATTAATTTTGTGCATCTATTGGCAAGATGTGTCCTAGGGTAATTGCTTCTTCACTTTACGCCATTTCAGCTTATGTAAATTTTCACCCGAACACTCTACTTTCAGATAGCAAGGGAAACCTGTATTTTTAAAAATTGATCTTACGTTTTGTGCTTTAGAAAATTAAGATAAATAAGGTCCTATTGTATAGCACAGGGAACTATATTCAATATCCTGATAAACCATAATGGAAAAGAATTTTTAAAAGAATATGTGTATATATATATAACTGAATCACTCTGCTGTACAGCAGAAATTAACACAACATTGTAAATCAACTATACTTCCAAAAAAAATAAAGATATGGAATCTAAAAACCCTACAAAGTCAATGCTGCAGATTCATTCATTCATGCACACATTTATTCACTCAACAAATATTTTCTGAGGGGCTGTGATGTGCCAGCCACTGTTAGAGATAGCAGTAGCAGAAAAAATAAAGATCAACAAGGAAATGTTCCCTTCCCTTGGGGAGATTACATTCTATGTGGATTTGACAGAAATGCCACATAGTTCCAGTCTCCACAGGAAAATAGGCAGTTGTAGGACTTTGCAAAACGTGTATATGCATATGTATTTTTGTGCCTCTTTGCATAAAACATTGTATTAGTTTTCTAGGGCAGCTGTTAACAAGTTGGATAGCTTAAATAACAGAAATCTATTGACTCACATTTCTGGAGGCCAGAAATCCAAAATCAAGGTGTCAGCAGGGTCATGTTCCTCTGAGGCTCTAGAGGATTCTATCTTGGTTCATGACAGCATAACTCCAAATGCTGTCTCCTTCTTCACATGTCCATCTTCTCTATGTGAATCTATGTCCAAATTTCTCTTTTCTTAAAAGGACACCAGTTATTGGGATTAAGGCTCACTCTAATCCAGTATGACTTCATCCTAATTTGAGTACATCTGCAAAGATGTTATTTCTAAATAAGGTCATATTCACAGGTCATGGGTGGATATGAATTTTGGAGGGGACGCTATTCAACCCAGTACAAAAATCAAGATAAATTAAACCAAATATTAACAGTCTTTTGTATTATCTCCTTCTTACAATTAATTTTCTCTTAGGATTTTATTGCTTTTTATTTTAGTCCACTTTTGAAATTGTTTTTGAACTTTTAGAATGGTTTGTAAACCTGTGGGCTGAACTGTAGTTTGTGACTCCAGATCTATAGTATTTCTTTATTTTTGTTTTTTTTTCCTGAAGTGGAATTCTTTGTTTATTTGAACTCAGTGTTTACATTGACATCTTGTTGGACTCAAATGTTTATAGTAGTTTTTCCAGTAAAATTAGTGAGGAGAATCTGACTCATTACAGACCCTGGCCACTTTGAGAGTGCTATAAATTTGTGCCTGCCTAGGATCAGAGGATCCTTTTCCTAATAATTAAAAATTTTTATTTTTCTTGTTGTAAGTGCCATTGTCTACACTTTTAAAATGTGAATGGAAAATAAGCTGTACCCCAATGGGGACTCTCATTCTAACCATCCAAACTGTTATGGCAAAATTTTGAGACAGTACCCTTCATCCAGCTTGTCTCCTCTCTCCTGACCTAAAAATAGCATAAACCCCAAATGCAACACAAACCCCAAATGTAGCACAAACCCCCAAAGCAGCACAAACCCCAATCTGACTCCCTAATTACTATCATAGGCATCATCCTACCCTTGTATTCTATTTCTTTCTAGTGATATTTTCCACTCTCTGCCTCTTCTACTACCTAATCAACTTCCATGAGCAAAATCATCAAATAATTTAAAAATATAAAACTCAAAATCCTCCCTCCAGGGCTTCCCTGGTGGCGCAGTGGACAGTACCCTTCATCCAGCTTGTCTCCTCTCTCCTGACCTAAAAATAGCATAAACCCCAAATGCAACACAAACCCCAAATGTAGCACAAACCCCCAAAGCAGCACAAACCCCAATCTGACTCCCTAATTACTATCATAGGCATCATCCTACCCTTGTATTCTATTTCTTTCTAGTGATATTTTCCACTCTCTGCCTCTTCTACTACCTAATCAACTTCCATGAGCAAAATCATCAAATAATTTAAAAATATAAAACTCAAAATCCTCCCTCCAGGGCTTCCCTGGTGGTGCAGTGGTTAAGAATCTGCCTGCCAATGCAGAGGACACGGGTTCGAGCCCTGGTCTGGGAAGATCCTACATGCCGCGGAGCAACTAAGCCCGCGTGCCACAACTACTGAGCCCGCGTGCTACAACTACTGAAGCCTGTGTGCCTAGAGCCCGCGCACCGCATCAAAGAGTAGCCCCCACTCGCCGCAACTAAAAGAAAGCCTGCGTGCGGCGACGAGAACCCAATGCAGCCAAAAATTAAAAAAAAAAAAAAAATCCTCCCTCCCATCCACTTACAGAGAAAAGAATTGTTTGGTATGTAGCCTTTCAAACCTTTTTCTATGCCTATACTATACAGGTGTGCTTGTGTCTGTGTATTTTTTATTCCTATACATGTGTAATTTTCTGGGTTGATTTCTGGTGTTTTACTGCAAGAAAACTAGATTATACCATACATATTACTTTGTAATTTGCTTTTGTAACTTAAAGTGTATTGAAATTATTTTACCCAGGCACAACTCATAGTTTTACCTCATTCTTTTAAGCTAGTTTTCCAGTATATTACTGTACCATAATTCATTCAACTATTTTCTGAATGATGGACATTTAGGGTATTTCTACTTTACAACAGTGCTGAAATAGACATTACTATGGGTTGAATATCTGGTGGTGGAATTGACTCACAGAAATAGGATTGCTGGTAAGTATATGTAGTTTTTATTTTATAGTCAAATACAATCAAAATACACTTGGGGGCTTCCCTGGTGGCGCAGTGGTTGAGAGTCCGCCTGCCGATGCAGGGGACACGGGTTCGTGCCCCGGTCCGGGAAGATCCCACATGCCGCGGAGCGGCTGGGCCCGTGAGCCATGGCCGCTGAGCCTGCGCGTCCGGAGCCTGTGCTCCGCAACGGGAGAGGCCACAGCGGTGAGAGGCCCGCGTACCGCAAAAAAAAAAAAAAACACACTTGAAAGATGGCATCTTTTTTTTCTTTTTCTTGGTTTTTTATTTGTTTTGATGGCAGACAATCTGAGATGCTAAAAATGATCAAGTGTTTTTACTTACACCTTTTTTTGATTATCAGTGAAATTGCATATCTTTTCATATGTTTATTCTCCATTTATATTTCTTCCTTTAATTGCTCTGCTCACTTCCTATTTCCACTTTCCTACTGGGATGTTTATCTTATTGATTTTGGAGAAAGTCTCCATACTATGGCTATTAAACTTTGTTTTATGCACACTACAAATATTGTCTCCCAGGCTGCCATTTGTCTTTTACCATTGCTTTCAGCATATATTTCTACACAGGTATTTTTAATTTTTCTGCAATCAAATCTATCCATCTTGTACTTTGTCATTTCTGATTTTCATTCCTGATTTGGAAAGGTCTTCTTCACTCAGGATTTTAAAAGAATTATTAAGACTCAAGAAATCATTTTTGCATATAACATGAAAAGGGGTCTAACTTAATTTTGTAATGAATAGCCAGTGATATGTAAAAGCTCACTTGAATCCTTATTTTGAAATGCTATCTTCATGATATACTATGTTTGGTTTCTTGACTCTGCTTGATTGATCAAATCTTTCCATTAACACCCTGTCTTAATCATATTATATTTGCAAAGTCACCTCATTAGTCTGTTTCCACATTTCTTGGTTATCCATAAACATTTACTCTTGCAAGTAAATCTTAGAAGAAACTTTCCAAGTTCTAAAGTAAAATTCCATTGGTATTCCATTGAAATTTTTATTAAAATTGTACTAAACCAATAAAGTAAAAGAAAATTGCCTTATTTACAATACAGAGTTTTCCCATGTGGAAACATTGTTTCTTTTGTCTCCTATTTATTTCCAACTTTTATTTTCAGGCCTCCTTTTCCCTCACTCCACCTAGGTTAGGTGCTTTTATTCCATACTCTCACAATACTCCAGCCTGGGTCTATTGTAGCACAAATCACAGGGAAATGCAATTGTTTATAAGCTTCAGTATTTCTGCATTCTATGGGCTCTTAAGATATGAGAGCCTCTTCATTCCATTGCTATAGACCTACCAGCTAATCAAGTCCTAGTATATAGCAGTGGTTCAATTCGTCTGTTCTCCTAGCTTCTAATCTCTCTCCATTTTAGTCTTCCTTCCATATCCTAAAAGAGGTGGAAAATCCTGTTGATTTTACTCAAATTCTGTCAGCTCCCTCCCTGAATCTCTATTACTGCTCCGTTAGTTCAAGCTCCATTTTCCCTCACCTAGAGCAATGTTTCTCTAACTTAAATAATAGACAAAAGAGAAAAAATTATATAAACCTCACTGTCAAATCAAATTTTATGATTTTGCTTAAAGACATACAAACAAAATTTGGTGTAAACACCTTACACTTGTACTTCTTATACAAATCTAAAACCAAAACAACTTATACATTAAATACTTTCATAACCAGTACGATTAAAATAACTGAATTAGCTTAAAGTGACAGTACCGTTTTCCTGAAACTAACCTTCCAATTTTGAATTAAGAGTATAAAGTGTGCTCAAATCTATTTCTATATAATCTGTCTCTGTGTTTTTACTTCTAGGACTCTCAATCATAGTCTTTTGAATGTTTCACAAAATAATTTTGATAACTCAGCACTCTGTGTGCTATTTCAGAATAATCAGACTTCATAGGTAGCTAAACTCTGGCACTATGCAGCTCTCAGATGCCAATTTTAATGAGCTGTCATTTGATAACTCAGTAAACCTTGTTTTTTCATTTGAAGGTGAGGTTAGCATGGGGGAGCTATTGAAATCTGCAGTATTTGGATGTATAAATCAGATGCAAAAAAATCACATTTGCTTTTGCTTTTATATTAACTGCTCATCAGTGATGCAAGTTGGTACATATAAAAATATGGTTATGCTGTTGATCCTACAGTGAAAGTTCTTTTAAAAAAATATGCCAATATTGCTGGGTGCTGATAACTTAGTTTTCTCATCTCATCTTTTTTAAACTAGCATACTCCATAGGGCTTTGTTTATGTAGCATACCATGCCAAAGAGAAAACTTATGAACAATTTTTAAAGTACTGATTAGGGATGTTTTTTCTCCTTGCAATAAAGTATAATGTAAGGAGGTCAGCTTTCAGGTTAACTAGCTCTCAGAATAAAGAAGGCTGTACTTAAAATTCACATTATTAAATTACAGTCAAATTTTCTGATTAAATAATGTCTTGGTAAATTTTGTTTTAAAAAAGAAACAGAAGTTTCTGACTTTTTCTCAGGATGGAAAGTTTTTAGGTTTGCCCTTAAACTCATGATTTATCACTCAGAAAGCAAGGCTTTAAAACTGTTGATCTTTTCTTGATTCTTAAGATCAATTTCAAATGCCACCCCTACATGAAATCTCTCTATCAGAGGTGGTCATTCCTTGAACACCTTTGAGCTTGGTTCCTAGCTCTATTACTATAGTTAGAGATGAAATTTTTACTTTCTTACCTGTCTTTCCCACCCAACCATCTGTGAGGTCTTTGAATGCATCCAGTGCAAGCTTAGAAACTTGCAGATAATATTCAGAAAATGTTTAATGAATGATGAATAAAAAATAAATGAAGGCACTCTTCCTTTACCAAAAGCACTCAAACAGTGCTCTCCTAATGAACTTAAGTATTTTCCCTCTGTCTCTTTTACTTCAGACAAGTGAAGTTGGTCAAGTTCTGCCTCAGCAGAAGGGCAAACTGATCTTTATGGTGTAAGTTTTCAAAGTTTATGGCCCTTTAGGGTGCAAGGCCCTAAATTTGAGTCCCCAGGTCCCTTTATGGATAAACAGAATTGAAGCCTACTCCATAGGGAATAACTGGGAAAGACTAGTGCAATGTCTCACACATCCTAGACTATATTTTTTCTTGGTCCCGAAATTCAATGGGTGTGGCGTGAAGCCACCTGAGCGAAGCTCATGAGGTATCCTCCCTTAAAATTTCCCTAAGTAGATGAGAATACAAACTGTTCTTTAATGTGGGACCCTGGTCCTAGGCTTTCTCTAGCTACTCTTAGGTCCAGATACAAAATGCCCATGGGAAATAGGGTGACCAACCGTCTTGGTTTCCCTGGGACTGAGAGGCTTCCTGGGATGCAGGAATTTCAGTGCTAAAACTGGGACAGTCACAGGCAAACTGGGAAGGGTGATCATCCTAAACTGACAAAACATTCAGAGCCCTCACCCCCATTCCCCTGGTGGAAAGACACATTTAAGCCAAGCCGGTGAGTAATTCCAGGCTTTACAGATGGGGGGCACACGTATAAAACATGTCTGTTAACCACCCCTCCCCTCCCCTTCTCCTTCTGGGCTACAGCATTTCTTTAGTTACAGCAATGGATCTTGAATCTCACCACGCAACAGAATCACCTAGAGGGCTTGTTAAAATACAGGCCGCTGAACCCCACCCCTAGCGTTTCTAATTCGGTAGGCCTGGGGTAGGACTCAAAAATCGCATTTCTTATAAGTTACCAGGTGATGCAGATAATGCTGGTCTGGGGATCTAGCTTTTAGCACCACTGCTCTAAGGTTGGCATATTACTTGTCTTCTTCTGAAACTAACATGTAATCAAAAAGAGTCAACTGGAAGTACGAAGGCATGGGTCAACAATATAAAGTACAAGACTATCATGAGAATTAGTCTTCATTTCTTAAGCAGTTCTCAGTGGTGAGTACAATTTAAAAACAAAATTTTAATACTTCTAAATATAGTATAAAAGTTTTGCAGGGATGTGAGGGCATTCTCTATTACTGGGTTTACTTTGATGACAGTGATTTCTCTGTGGAAAAGTAAGCACACTGTACCACACAGTTCTGGTGACATCTGGCTCCTCTTCTGTGTGCTCAAACCTACAGTCGAAATATTCTTTGTATTTAATTTGAACCATAGTTTCACAGGTGTCACTCTCTCTGGCATACTAAACAGGAAAAAAAAAGTGCATTTTGATAACACATTCTGCATTTCTTTCAACCTATGAAAGCTTTTTAATGTAACTGAACATGTTACAAAAATATAAAAGCAATTCAAGAGTGTAAATATGCATTCGATTTTATGCCCATATTCTTCCCATCTCCTGCCGGCCACAGTACACAAATTTTGTCTTGAACTGTGGAAACATGTCCCTTTATCCTCAAAGATAGGTTTCTGACTGCCCTCATTTAGATGTAGTATTTGACCTAGGAGAAACTAAGCTACAGAGCTTTGATGACAGAATTTCAATCCCATATCTGTAAAGGGTTTCTATGGAATTGGGTTTGAAAGAGAAAAACTTTACCATTTTGATGAATAAAATGAATTACTAAATGGTCCAATCTCAGACACTAGTTTTCAATAATAACCGTTTTGTTTTTGTCCCCAGCGTTCCGGTGGTGCCCTGGCCATTCCCCTGTGTGCATTCCAGGGGACTGTGTCTCTCCAAGCCCCAACCGGGAAAACCCTATCTCTTTCTACCTATGAGGTGAGCACAGAAGGACAAAAAATAACCCCAGCCTCTAAGAAAATAGAAGTCTATCGATCCAAAAGTGTTGGCCATGAACCAAACTCAGAAGATTCTCCCTCCACATTTGCAGACACCAGCGTGAAAATACACTTGGAGGTTCTTGAAATTTGTGATAATGAGGAGGCCTTGGACACGGTGTCAATTATTAGCAACATCAGCCAGTCCTCCACACAGGTCAGATCTCCTTCCCTACGCTACTCACGGAAAGAAAACAGATTTGTTTCGTGTGATTTAGGGGAAACAGCCTCATATTCTCTCTTTTTACCCACAAGTAATCCTGATGGTGATATCAACATCTCCATTCCAGACACTGTTGAAGCACACAGGCAGAACAGTAAAAGGCAGAGCCAAGAGAGGGACGGCTACCAGGAGGAAATCCAGCTGTTAAACAAAGCTTATAGGAAAAGAGAAGAAGCAAGCAAGGATAACTAGTGATCATGTGGCCTCATCAAGGCAAGAATGGCTCTGCAACTTCAAACTACTACACTAACACCTTTGTTCTGAGGCTATTTGATTTCCTTTTCTATTTGTTGGTTTACGTAAGCTTTACAGACTTAATAGTTAATTATTTTTAGTGCAAACAGCTGGAACTAGTGCAAACACTAGAGTGCTTTTGAAGTGTTACTTATAGATCGCACACCGTGGCAATTATAAGATTCTGTTTCTTATCTGATTTCCAAAAACCTTTTCTAAATCAAACCTTGGTCTTGTTTACTAATGTGCTTGCCTATGTTTGTCAACCTCAGAGTAAACAGAAAATTGTATAAGCTCAATGAATATACTGTTCTCATGCATGTGTTTCTACCCATAAAGTTGGCCTTTACAGCAAGGGGAAAAATATTTTGGGAATGGAAGAAATGTAGCAAAACTCTGAGTTGTATTTGAAGAGGCTTGCCTAAATGTGGCTAGCAAAGCAAGCTTATTATTACAGTTACTGCTTTAGCTTTACACGGATGTCTAGGAAATATACTCCTGTATAAAATGGCAAATTAGCTTCCAACTTTGAAACACGCATGTCCCTAGTCTGTAAATAGTTGTTCCCTTCATTTCTATAAAATACAAATTGTTTACTGAATTTTTTTTCTTACTCTCTTAAATATGAGAGTTTTCCTTTCACCTTTTCAGTATGTTGACTGCTCTTAAAACAGACATGTTGTATGTTAGAAGTAGAACTGGAAGTAGCTCTTAAACATATTGGAAAGGTTTGTAGATGTATACTTATCATTTCTAGAATTCTTTTGTTTATTTGAACAGAAACTAGGGAAGAACACTGTAAGATTAAATTCTGTGAGGTGCACCCAAGTAGACTAAAAAACTTCTGGGCAGAGCAGAGGAAAAATCCTCTAAGTCCAAACAAAAGTATCTGTTTCTAAAGCAGGAGATATGGCAAACCTTCTTTACCACTCTTGAAGCACAGAAAATTTTAGTTCACATATTATTCTAAGTTTAGGTGCTTTTTCATTTCCTTCCCAAAGATATGTGTATCTCAAGCAAAGAAACAATTCAATATACTTTATTAAGTGATTGTGAGGTATACATATCAAGATTAATTTTAAATATGTTACATTGCAAAAATGCAGATATCACCTTGTCAGAATATTAGTAATGTATATTTCAAAAAAAAAAATTAGGAAGTGATTTTTCCTCAAATTGCTTTATTCTGATATTTCTGTAAACATACATTAAATGTATTACCTAAATGTTTATTTTCCAAAGTTATTGAGTTGACATTTTACGTTTTAAACTTTGTACACTCTCAACTCACATATCTTAGTTATTATTTACAGACTGAGTGAATTATTTTTTAAATGATTTATTCTGGTTTCTATTTCATTATATTGAATCAGAATTCTAAATTACTTGACATGGGCTTTCAGACTGTTTTATCTTCAGATGATTATTTTGCTACCAAGAAGTTATTTTCAAAATAATTATCTCATGGACTTTCCCTATCTTTCACCTAACTTCTCAATATATCATTATCTAAACTTGGGAAGCAAATGTAATGCCACTAGTCATGTTTGTAAAGAAAGCCTCAAATAATGCATAACATATAAATTCAAATTCAGTTGTATTCTCATTACAAATACATTTAACTTAAGATAATACTTTTTATCTCCAAACTTGAGGGTTAATTTAACATAACGACAAATGGCCAGATCAATCTGATGTTATAAATCAACAGCATTAAATGTCTGTTATAAAAGCAAAAGTTGAATTGAATATTCTAATAATGCTTTGTAAAAGACAGGTTTTGATATATTAAATTTAGATGTATAATTTTATAAAAGAGAAAAGTGATTTTGCTGCTTAAAGTATAATTTCTGGTAGCAAGGAAATTAGAAACAGAATCATAATAAAACTGAACAAAATAATAAAGACAAATCCTTTATAACTGCACAGCAGTTTGAGTGGAGAGGAGATGATGAAAAACAAGATTTAAGGAATACAGGAATTGGATTGGAAGACAGTAATACCCATTTTCTCTCCTGTGTTCCATTTTCTTTTCACTGGACTTGGGCCTGTGCTGGGGGAATTGAAAAACAAGCAAACAAACAAAAAACCTAGGATATTGTCCCCATTTAACTGTCCTTGGTTGTTGAATTAACTGTATAACGGATACATTTAAAGGTTCAGACGTATTCATACAATACCAGGATTATTTACCGCAAAGCCACAGACTTCGGCATCACATTACTAACCTGTAACACTTCAAACTTCAAGGCAACAGTAGTGGATCTGCAAGAAAAATCTACAGGGGGCTATGCCTAAGCACGAACAGCTCGTACCAATCCCTGTTAAGAGAGGGGATGTTTCAGCTACACCGGTTCAAAGTCTACTTTCTCTTTAATGTGATTACAATTGTAAAAATGCATTCTGGTATAGGACATACCCGTATAGATATTTTGTGCTCTATTTAAATATCTTACCTTTGCATTGTTATCTTGTTCTTATTATTAATAAATGCTCTATTTCATATAGTTTATCTCTTTTCTCTATAAATTGATGTATCTGAAAACAAAAACTATTTACCTAATAAAAATATCACCATCTGGTGGTGACTTTTATACACTGAAAAGACATAATCCCTACGATTTCCCAAAATATAAACACATATTACATTATCCCAAAGACTTCCAAGAATTATGACCGACAGAGGCAACCATTTTGAAGACAGCGAATATCACAGTATTACTTAGAATATAATAAAAAAAAAAGGCTTGGTTATGCATTACTTGGAAGCTTTTTCTCAACATAGTTCTGTAGTATTGGTTTTCATAAATAGATTTTCTCTTAATTTCTCATACTATTCAGCTACTTTCATTCATGTACTCATCATAATATTTAATGAATGCCTATTTCATGCTAAAAATAGTTCTAGGTACATAGGATTATAACTGCAAACAAAACCAAAACAAACATATATACTGTGAATGGACCTGTGAGCACACAGTCTACACGAGACTCCCCTCACTTCTGACACCACGTGCAAGTTCAGGGTGTTCCCTAAGCCACTGACAATTTTAACAATTCACTAGAAGAACTCACAGAACTCCTTGAAAGTTGTATACTCACAGTTATGGTATATTACAAGGAAAGGATATGGATCAAAATCAGCCAAGAGAAGAAGCACATACAGCAGAATCCAGAAAAAAAGGCCGAAGTGTGGAGCTTCTGTTTTCCTCTCCCCGTGGAGTCAGGAAAAGCAGTACTTCCCTAGCATCAATGTGTGACAAAACTCATGGAGTACTGCCAACAAGAAACAAATCTTGGTGTCCAGGCTTTAATGGGGCTTCATCATGGTAGGAGTAGGGTAAGCATGGTTGACTGCTCATAAGAGTGATCTCAGTATCCAGCTCCTCAGAAGGTCAAGCTTATATGGAACGAATAACTCAAAGCCTCCACCCTAAATCATATTGTTACCGTCTGGCTGGTCCAAGGCCTCCAAACAAACAAAGTCACTCCTATCAGGCATAACATTCCAAGGGTTTAGAGATTACCTCCTCAGAAGGGCAAAGGCCAGCCCCCTCTTTGGATAGGATTAAGTTCTTCACTACACATATGTAATGTATATACATATATATGTATATGTATATGTGTATGTATACATCTCAGGTAATGCTAAGTATTTTGACAGAAAATAGGCACCAGAGATAATAAAAATGAAAAGAAGAAAAATTAGACTAAAGGGATAATGACAGGAGTGCTTTTTCAAATATTTTAGTGAGGAAAGGCTTCACTGATTAAAGTAACATTTCATCAGAGACACAAGTCCAAGATCAAGGTGTTGACTGATTTGGTTCCTGGTAAGAGCTCTCTTCTTGGCTTGTAGACAGACAGCCTCTGTCCTCACATGGCCTTTCTTCAGAGGGAAGACAGAGCAAGTTCTGGTGTCTTTTCTTTTAAAACATTCAAACAATCCACACTATTTCCTGCTCATTTTGTCCCTACCATCTCCAGTATGACTACCCAGTCTTTCTTACTGAACAGTTCACATACTTGTCATATCAGGCGTGCCCAATGGGTACATTTATTGGAACTATTCATTCCTATAATATTAATATTTGCCAGAACTCCCAAAATGTATAATCTCAGTCTGCTCTCTCTGCGTCTTTAACTCATATAACCAACTGCTTTCTAGACATCTCAATTTGTATGTTTTACAGGCACCTCAAACTCTACAAGTGTTAATTATACACATTAACTCAACCCTCCCGCAACCCCCCCAAAATCTTCCTCGTCCTATGTTCCTCATATCTCAGGATATGGTACCTTTCCATTAGGTCATCTTTCAAATCTTAAACTTGGGAGCCATCTGACCCTGTCCTCTAATTCACTACATCCAATGGATCATTAAATATTGACAATTATTTTCCCTAGTAACTCAATTCCAGCCCTTCCCATATTCCATCTTGCTCTGTCATCTCATTTTGTCTCCCCTACACCACAGCCTGTTAACTAGTCTCTCTACATCCACTCTCGCCTCCTCCATTCCTTTCTACTCAAAGCAGTCAAAGTAATCACTCCCCTACTTAAAATGTATTATTGTTCTTTCTGTGGCATGTAAGATCTTTTATGGTCAGGCTCCTTTCTATCCCTTTGGCCTTCACCACCAGTCTCTTAAGTTTCAGTGTGGAATTTTCCCACTCCCCAACATTTTATCATCTTTCTTCACATCATTCCCTCCACCTGTAATAATCTCTTCCCTCCCCATCAGTTTGGCTAAAGTCTACTTATCTCAGTCACTGCTTACCCTCTCATTCCTTAGAAAGAACTAACCTGACTCCAAAATTAAATTCTTTTTGCTGTAACATCTCATGGCTGTTGCGAAGGGGTACTTTTTCCTCTACCCTCCCATGTTTAGTTCTTGGAGACTTGCAGACTAAACTGACAAAAACAGGTTAGCAAGTGATAAAACAGACATAATCACTTATCTATCGGAGTTCACAGAAAAATGTGACTCAATGCAGTGGTTAGAACTTGGGGCTTATATACCATCTTTTAGGGAAGGGAAGGAGGAGAACTGTATTTACAGGAGAACAAATGACTTTTAGGAAAGATAAATGAGCTCTTATGAGAATAGATGGAAAATATGTTGGTTTTGTTATAATGTCTTTTTAGGTGTGGTGCTGATTTGCAGTCTCCAATGACAAAAGTCAATTTTGCCTGGTTCCTCTCCCAAGGAAGGGATTTATGGCAATAGAGTTCTTCTGAGGTCTTTTGGGAGGCTCTGTTTTTAGGCAGATAAGAGATTTCAGGAACTCAAATGCCTGTGCTCAAAATAATTTTTCTGCCACAGAGATGCATTCTGGAACCCTTCATATGGCATTTTCCTTCCTTAACTCACAACACACATTTCTTTAGCCTTTATCTTCTCCTCAAGACTGTAAGCAAATAAAAGCTGATGCCAATCTTCTCTTGTTCAGTGAGTATTCCCAGCATCTTTAAATCAGTCACATGTGTAAATGAACTAGATATTCCCTGGTAAACTTGCAAGCCTGTGTGGAGCAGCCACTTGATTATACAAGAATAGCCTGTGCTAATCAACAACAGACGGCTTCACATGAACATAAGAATCTTCAGCTGCTGTTTTATTTAAATTGCCTAAGTGCTCTGCACTGAATTTGGGTAGACAGGCTCATCTTATGCCTTTGGATAAAGGTGATAAACGATGATAACCCTTTAAAAGAGGCAGGGACATTTTTATACTTAATTATAGATTTGAAACAGATGCTAGGCTGTTTTCATGACATAACCACTAGTTTAAAAAAAAACGAAAAAAAAAGGAATTCATTTCATTTTTTTAAGGACTTTAGGAGACAAAGCATTCGATCCACAGGTTCTTTTACTGTGCCAATCGACGTTTACAGGGCCTACTGGGAAGCAAACTCCGGATTTTACCGAGAGAAATAAAGAAAAACCCAAAACCCGTTTCCTCACATGCTGGGCGTCGGGAAAGAAAACCTGTGAGCCTCCTACTGGCTCTGCCTCCAAAGGTACAAAGGTAAACAATTGAGGGCACAGCAAAGCCTTCACCTGATCCAATCCGGGGACCTCCAGGGCCGACGGCCCGTGACGTCACCGGAAACGTCTTCTTGTGACGCTCAACGTCCCTCCCTCTTGAACTGGGCGCCGGAAGCAAAGCGGAAGTGGACGCGCACTCGCTTCCGGGCCCGGTCGCCATTTCCAGCGGTAGCAGGTTCTCACGAGTTTTGGCCTGCTGGGACAATGAGCTATGACTACCATCAAAACTGGGGCCGCGATGGCGGGCCCCGCAGCTCCGGCGGGGGTTACGGAGGAAGCTATGGAGGGGGCCACGGAGGGAATCGAGGCTCCGGAGGTGGCGGCGGCGGCGGCGGCGGCGGCGGAGGGGGTGGTCGAGGCGGCCGAGGCCGACATCCCGGGCACCTGAAAGGCCGCGAAATCGGCTTGTGGTACGCGAAGAAACAAGGCCAGAAGAACAAGGAAGCGGAGAGGCAGGAGGTAATCTGAGACTTGGTAGTGGAGGGGGATGAAACCGGACAGGTTTTCTTTTCTATCCTTCGACCCCTAAGTTTTTCTTTACTGGTGCATGTGCTTTGTGAAGTGCAAGTGTTGAAGCTTCCAGTATTGGATATAGCGGTGAACGTTAGCCATGCGCATCTGACCTGAAGCAGTTGGGATTTATGCGAGTGTATACTTTGCTTAAAAGACGTGAGAACTGGGGACAAAACAAATGTTAAATTCAGGGTCTATCCGAAATTAACTTTTTTGGGGTGTCACTGTCATAGTATATCTGGCTACCTCTTCCCTTAGTATAATTAATGTCACTTTAAGTTCTTTGCCTGATGAGCTCTAAAATTACGGCTTTATACATTAGACACTGGTTTGCGCGGAACAAAAACTATCAAGCACTATTTTTGTAGATCCTTAAGAAGAGTACTCCAACTTCCACTTAGTATTAAAATAGGCACAAACACAGGTTTTTTGTTTTTACGTTGGGCTATGGAGGTTTCTGCTGATTAGCAGCTCCTCTTTGAGAAGGAAACCTAGGATCCTAGAAGTGGAGGAAATTTCAAGAGATGATTTGGCTTAGTCCCTTGTCTTCAGGTTGGTAATTGTCCATTTGATTTGTATCCTGAAGACTTGTAGGAAAGGAGACATTAAAGTAACCTGAGTGGCCTGTTCTGATAATGATTATATATGTGGTTAAACCGAAGTTTTCTTAATATAAGCTTTATAAAAGCTTTTTACTGACTTTAAAAGCATCTTTCATATTAGATAGAGTGTAATTGAATCACCATTTAGGCTTCTGTTTTTAAATCATTCCATTTCTTTGCTTTTCTTTTATCCATGTCATTTTTGTTGAATTGGGGGGGCGTTATCTATTTGTCTTCACAACTTATATTCTTCTTTAAAAGTATATATATTTCTTCAATAACTAAAAATTAACTTGTTCATTGAGCAAACTGTTTTTTTTTTTAAAGGGAGGCACATCTAAGTTATCTTGAAATTGGAAGAATAATTGAGTGATTAGTACAGAGTAACTTCCTAAGAACTCTTTATCAAATTTTATTTACCCCATTTTTCACACGAGGTTTTATGCATGTTGCTATGGGGGTCTGAAGAAGTGTGATATTCAAGGAGCTTACAGTTTAGTTGGGAAAAGAAAGAACTAAACAGACAAAACGTTAAGTAAATCAGGAAGAATTCTTCATTATTATTTCCATCTGAAGCCCGTTGTGCAGTGGGTCATTATGAATTAAACTCTTGATTTCTACTACCTCCCCAAACCTCCATTTTAGTAAAAGTCACTACCATTTATTCACTCGCCAAGGCCAAAATGAGATTTATTTTTGATTCTTCTCTTTCATTTCAGCAAGTCTGTTTTCTCTTCCTTCTTAATATATCTCAAATCTAACCACTTCTCTCCACAGCAGTTACCATAGATCAAGCCACTATTTTGTTGTCTGTCCGTGGCTCTTAACTGGTCTCCTGTTTCTACTCCCCTGTCTTTTGTAGAGCCTTAGATCATCTCATTCTTTAGCTCACAATTTGAAAGCCAAGTCAGTTCTGTCTCAGTCTCATATGTTTCAGTGCATCCTAACATGTTTTCCAGGAATCTTGGCAATTTAGCTTCTACATATCAGGTTTCCCTCTATGTACTTACCTTTCTGAGCCTATGTTCCCAAGAGGTAATTAAAGCTTTTGTAATCATACTTTTATTTTTGCTTTTTTATTATAGTTCTCATTCTCTAAAATGTATGTCTCCATTTTCTCTACTAAATATGATCATATTTCAGTAATTGGCTCATCCTACCTCTTTCTTTGATCACGTTCAGCCCTTTGTGATTGCTTCCCAGTCAGAATTTCCATAGCTTTTACTTTTTAAGTAATATCTGTGTTTACAAAGTGACTGCATTCTAAGGATGCACGCTTATTCTTTCAACAGATATTTTTTAGGTTCTAATATATTTGAAACAGTATCATAGGCACTGTGTTAATAAGCTAGATATAGTCCCTACCCTACAGAAATTGTGGTGTGTTAGGCACTATAAGGTGGTTAGAATACAATGTTAAAGAATTACACTGGGCTTCCCTGATGGCGCAGTGGTTGGGAGTCCGCCTGCCAGTGCAGGGGACGCGGGTTCGTGCCCCGGTCCGGGAAGATCCCACATGCCGCGGAGCGGCTGGGCCCGTGAGCTGTGGCCGCTGAGCCTGCGTGTCCGGAGCCTGTGATCCGCAGGGGGAGAGGCCGCAGTGGTGAGAGGCCCGCGTACCACACACACACACAAAAAAAAACCCCAAAGAATTACACTAAGGAGGATGTGGGCTTATCCCCTAACTCAAATTAGGAAGAGCCTAGAAGATTTCCCAGAAGAGGTAACCCTTAAGCTGAAACTTGAAAGATAGCAAAGTATGTCTGTGTTTGTGATTTGAGGGCTTGGAAAAGGATTTTTAGGCCAAGGCAGCAGCATGTGCCACAGCCTAGAGGTCAGGAAGACCACGTTTAAGGAACTGAGAAGGGGGTAGAGCGGTGGCTTTTACACTTTTGACCGTTTCCCACAAAAAGGGATATATTTTAATTTGCAACCCAATGCACACACGTGTGTAAGTGAACAAAAAGTTTCATAAAATAATGTTTAATTAACTGTACATTGCCCTGGGGCTTTTGTTCTTGTTGTTTGTACCTTTCTGCCCTTTTCTTAAATTAATACTGGTCATGATCCTTTAATTTTACAGATTGCAGTATGAAAGCTCCTGGACTAGAAAATAAGCAGGGCTTTGAAATTCTTTCCCTTAAGAACTCTGGAAAGTCATTAAAGCGTCTCAAGCAAAACATGAAATGATTGGATTTGTGTTTAAATTCACCCTAGGTAGCAGCATAAAGAATGGATTGAAAAAGAGGCAATCCTGGGACCGGGAAACCAGTTAAGTAGCTCTTGCAGTAATTAAGGTGAGAAATGACAGCTTGAATTAGGACATTGCTAGTGGAGATGGAGGGAAGCGGACAGCTTAAAGTGATTTAGGAGGTAGACTCAAAATGATTTTATCTGGAGGGAAGGGGAAGGCAGGTGTGAATGGATGACACTAATGACTATATAAAGAACTGGCTTGATGGAAGAAGATGATGGACTCAGCTTAAGCACACTGAGTGTGATATTATAGGGCATACAAGTGGTGATTTCAAGGAAGTTAAAGGCTGTGTGGACCTGATGCCTACAGAAATCTAGACTGCAGGTGAACATTTGACAGTTTGTGGGCCTATGGATAGTAGTTGTAATATAGAATTCAATGAGAAGAGGAGTGGGTGCAGGCCTGAACTCTGTAGACCATTACTTCTCAAACCTGAGTCACCTGGCATCTTGTAGAAATGTAGAGCTGGGGTGGGTCCAGAGATTCAACTTTTCTCACAGACTCCCGGATGATGTCAGTACTGCTGGTCTGCAGAGCACTCGGGCTGTACAATGTAGAACAAGAAAATTTAAAGTATGGGCTGAGGAAGAGAAGCTGAGGAAAGAATCTAGAAAGGAACAGCCAGAGAAGAGAAAAATAAGGAGATGGATGTTGTTTTGGAATCCAGGAGTATCGTTTAGGGAGAAAAAAGTATATGAAAAAGAGAAAGTAATCAGTAGTGGCAAACACTGCACTGATGTCAAGTGAGGTAAGAGTTCAGAGTGTCTTGGATTTAGCAGCAACAGGGTAATTGGTAACCTTGATGAGAGCCCTTTTTGTGAAGTGCTGGAAGTAAAAACCAGATTGCACTGGAGTGGCTAGAGAAGGAGAGAGGAAGAAATGGGGGTATCTCCAGGCAGTTCTCCTGTGAGAAGGAGGAGGAAGAGTAGGGGTGGGAGAATTCAGGACAGGATTTTTGTTTTTATTGTTTTAAAAATGAAGAGATTTGACTGTGTTCAAGTTCATGTACTGATGGTAAGGAGCCAGTGGAGAGGAAAAGTAAATATATCAGAGGAGACTAAATTATCATGCAGTAGTAGTAGACAGCCCGCAGATCTTAATGGCTTATAACAACAAAGGTTTGTTTTCTACTCACATTACTTGACCGTTGGCGTTCACTAGAGTTCTCATGAGAATGAGGTCTACATAGCCTCCCACCCATCTGGAGCATAACTGGTTTTGGTGGCAGCAGGGAGGGATACAGTAAATCACCCCTGATTCCTAGAAATTCCCATTCACATGGCCATGGGAAATGCATTTCTGCCTTATATCTGTAAAGAAGCAAACCAGAATATTGATGTACAGCCTGAAGACTTAATAGGAAGAAAGATCTAGGAAAGGAAGATAAATCTTAATCGGAGATGGCCCTGAGGAGGTGGAAGGAAGGCTGCAGGGCTTAAGTGGAGAGATTAACTTTAACTAGGAAAATGTATTCCTCTTCCATTTTAACAGGAAAGAAAAGAGCAAAGGATGGGTTCTGATACAGGTTGGTTTGGGTTTGGTGCCAAGTGATTGAGGACTTTTCCTTTGGGTTTTGTTTTCTTTATGAAGTATCATGTGTTGGGACTTCCCTGGTGGCACAGAGGATAAGACTCCATGCTCCCAATGCAGGAGGCCTGGGTTCGATCCCTGGTCAGGAAACTAGATCCCACATGCATTCCACAACTAAGAGTTCACGTGTCACAACTACGGAGCTGGCGAGCTGCCACTAAGGAGCCTGTGAGCCACAACTAAGACCCGGTGCAACCAAATAAATAAATATTTAAAATAAAAAAAAAAAGAAATATCGTGTAAAATGTGGAGAGTGAACAGGAAAGTGGTATGGGTGTGTTACAGAGAATGGAGAAAGTTTGAAGCAGTTACAGATAATTAGAAGCTGATGAGAAAGACAATTTGCTGGATATAATTGAGGGTCTCCTTTGCTAGGAATTTCCAGTTAGAAGCAGAAAGGATATTTGAAGATTTCCAAAAGGAGGGGAAATAATAAGAAAATCAAATGCCTTGATAAAATAAGGGTCATGAACCATAAAATGTGTGTGTGAGATTCTGTGATTCTTCAGGCAGGGGGTGAGGTAAAGTGAAGGATGATGGAACTGGAAGAAGGTTAGGAGGGAGATAACCTACAGAGAATCAGGCTAGATCCAGGTTTGGAATTTCAGCATTCCTAAATTCACTGCCCACAGCCTTTGGGGGCTCATTGTGCAGAGAACCACGTTGAAAATAATTTTTTTAAGTGTATATTATGTTTTTACTAAAAAGTATAAAATTTTCAGGGATTATTTCATTTTTCAGTCATCCCACCTTTTTCTGGATATCTAAAATTCATTTAACAAGGTGAGGAGGAGAACTTTGTTCTGCTAGTAGAGGTAAAAGCTTCAAAACGTGAAGTTCTTTTTGGTTGAAGAAATGCTTTAGTGTGAATGAGTTTCATTGGGAAAGCAATCAGTCTTAAATTACTTAATCTTTGCCATTTTGAAAATGAATGAAAGAAACTATGGCTATGAACCCTTGAGGTGTTTGGAAAGGGTGTAAAAATTAAGGAACCTGTGCTTAAGGATGACTTTATGTCCTGGGGCTTCCTTTTCAGAGGAGGCTTTAATCAAAGTATTGCTGAGGATTCTTAAATTTCTAAGGGCCAAGAAAAAACATAGTAATCAATAGCTGTCTTATGTAAGTACACAGAGCAGTAAATGTTAATATGTACTGAAGACCTACAGAATTTAAAGCATAGGGCAAAAGTGTTCTAATAATGATTCTCTGTGTTGGGGGTCCCCAAGACCACCCTCAGATCCTGAAATTGACTGGAAGGAGTCACAAATCTCTGAAAAGCTGGTGTACTCACAGTAACTGTCCTTAGCAGCAAATTATTACAGATTAAAGTTGGCAAAGGTAAAGGTGCATAGGGTAGAGTCCAGGAGAAACCAGGTGCAAGATTCCAGCCCTAGTAGAGAGGGCATATTCTATACTACAGAGAAAAGATACATTAGTCTAATTTATTAACCATTTAAAAAAGATTTCTATGTAGTACAATTATTAAAAAGCAAAAAAATTTGGACTTTATTTTTTGAATTTTTGAAATTTAATTTTTATACAGTAGATTCTTATTAGTTACCTGTTTTATACATATTAGTGTATATATGTCAATCCCAATCTCCCCATTCATCCCACCACCACCACCTCCCTGCCACTTTCCTCCCTTGGTGTCCTTGCGTTTGTTCTCTACATCTGTGTCTCTATTTCTGCCCTGCAAACTGGTTCATCTGTACCATTTTTCTAGGTTCCACATATATGCATTAATATACAATATTTGGTTTTCTCTTTCTTTTTCTTTGTTTTAACATCTTTATTGGAGTATAATTGCTTTACAATGCTGTGTTAGTTTCTGCTTTATAACATAGCGAATCGGCTATACATTTACATATATCCCCATATCTCCTCCCTCTGGCATCTCCCTCCCACCCTCCCTTTCCCGCCCCTCTAGGTGGTCACAAAGCACCCAGCTGATCTCCCTGTGCTGTGAGGCTGCTTCCCACTAGCTATCTATTTTACATTTGGTACTATATGTAATTCCATGCCACCCTCTCACTTCATCCCAGCTTACCCATCCCCCTCCCCATGTCCTCAAGTCCATTCTCTACGTCTGCGTCTTTATTCCTGTCCTGCCCCTAGGTTCATCAGGGGTATCACCATTTTTTTTTTTTTTTTTAGATTCCATACATATGTGTCAGCATACGGTATTTGTTTTTCTCTTTCTGACTTACTTCACTCTGTGTGACAGACTCTAGGTCCATCAACCTCACTACAAATAACTCAATTTCGTTTCTTTTTATGGCTGAGTAGTATTCCATCGTATATAGGTGCCACATCTTCTTTATCCATTCATCTGTGGACATTTAGATTGCTTCCATGTCCTGGCTATTGTAAATAGAGCTGCAATGAACATTGCGGTACCTGACTATTTTTGAATTATGGTTTTCTCAGGGTATATGCCCAGTAGTAGTGGGATTGCTGCATCGTATGGTAGTTCTATTTTTAGTTTTTTAAGGAACCTCCATACTGTTCTCCATAGTGGCTGTATCAATTTACATTCCCACTTTGCTTTGCAAAACCTTTTAAGTTTCATTAGGTCCCATTTCTTTATTTTTGTTTTTATTTCCAGTTTTCTAGGAGGTGGGTCAAAAAGGATCTTGCTGTGATTTATGTCACAGAGTGTTCTGCCTATGTTTTCCTCTAAAAGTTTTATAGTGTCTGGCCTTCCATTTAGGTCTTTAATCCATTTTGAGTTTATTTTTGTGTATGGTGTTAGAGAGTTTTCTAATTTCATTCTTTTACATGTAGCTGTCCAGTTTTCCCTGCACCACTTGTTGAAGAGGCTGTCTTTTTTTCATTGTATATACTTGCCTCCTTTATCAAAAATAAGGTGACCATATGTGCGTGGGTTTATCCCTCTGTTTGTATCATCTTTAATTTCTTTTGTCAGTGTCTTACAGTTTTCTTCATATAGGTCTTTTGTCTCCTTAGGTAGGTTTATTCTTAGGTATTTCATTCTTTTTGTTGCAATGGTAAATGGGAGTGTTCCCTTAATTTCACTTTCAGATTATTCATCATTACTGCATAGGAACACAAGAGATTTCTGTGCATTAATTTTGTATCCTGCTACTTTACCAAATTCATTGATTAGCTGTAGTATTCTGGTAGCATCTTTAGAGTTCTCTATGTATAGTATCATGTCATCTGCAAACAGTGACAGCTTTACTTTTTCTTTTCTGATTTGGATTTCTTTTTCTTCTCTGATTGTTGTGGCTAAAACTTCCAAAACTATGTTGAATAATAGTGGTGAGAGTGGCCAACCTTGTCTTGTTCCTGTTCTTAGTGGAAATGGTTACAGTTTTTCACCATTGAGGACAGTGTTGGCTGTGGGTTTGTCATGCATGGCCTTTATTATGTTGAGGTAAGTTCCTTTTGTGCCTTCTTTCTGAAGGGTTTTTATCATAAATGGGTGTTGAATTTTGTCAAAAGCTTTTTCTGCACCTATTGAGATGATCATATGGTTTTTATTCTTCAGTTTGTTAATATGGTGTATCACATTGATGGATTTGCATATATTGAAGAATCCTTGTATTCCTGGGATAAACCCCACTTGATCATGGTGTATGATCCTTTTAATGTGCTGTTGGATTCTGTTTGCTAGTATTTTGTTGAGGATTTTTGCATCTATGTTCATCAGTGATACTGGCCTGTAGTTTTCTTTCTTTGTGACGTCTTTGTCTGGTTTTGGTATCAGGGTTATGGTGGCCTCATAGAATGAGATTGGGAGTGTTCCTCCCTCTGCTATCTTTTGGAAGAGTTTGAGAAGGATAGG
>NC_041214.2:14710716-14712094 GCF_002837175.3 Physeter macrocephalus
TTGCTGTATGCGGGCCTCTCACTGTTGTGGCCTCTCCCGTTGCGGAGCACAGGCTCCGGATGTGCAGGCTCAGCAGCCATGGCTCACAGGCTCAGCCGCTCTGCGCCATGTGGGGTCTTCCTGGACCGGGGCACAAACCCGCATCCCCTGCATCGGCAGGCGGCCTCTCAGCCACTGCGCAACCAGGGCAGCCCTTCATTTATTTCTGATCTAATGTTTATGATTTCTTTCCTTCTGCTAACTTTGGAGTCTTTTTTTCTCTAATTGCTTTAGGTGTAAGGTTAGGTAGTTTATTTGAGATGTTTCTTGTTTCTTAAGGTAGGATTGTATTGCTATAAACTTCCCTCTTAGAACTGCTTTTGCTGCATCCCATAGGTTTTGGGTAGTCGTGTCTCCATTGTCATTTGTTTCTAGGTATTTTTTTTATTTCCTCCTTGATTTCTTCAGTGATCTCTTGGTTGTTAAGTAATGTATTGTTTAGTCTCCATGTGTTTGTATTTTTTACGGATTTTTTCCAGTAATTGATATCTAGTCTCATAGCATTGTGGTCAGAAAAAATACTTGATACGATTTCAATTTTCTAAATTTACCGAGGCTTGATTTGTGACCCAAGATATGGTCTATCCTGCAGAATGTTCCATGAGCACTTGAGAAGAAAGTGTATTCTTTTGTTTTTGGATGGATTGTCCTATAAATATCAATTAAGTCCATCTTGTTTATCATTTAAAGCTTGTGTTTCCTTATTTATTTTCATTTTGAATGATGTGTCCATTAGTGAATGTGGGGTGTTAAAGTCCCCTTCTATGATTGTGTTACTGTCGATTTCCCCTTTTACAGCTGTTAGCATTTGCCTTATGTATTGAGGTGCTCCTATGTTGGGTGCATAAATATTTATAATTGTTATATCTTCTTTTTGGATTGATCCCATGATCATTATGTAGTGTCCTTCACTGTCTCTTGTCATAGTCTTTGTTTTAAAGTCTGTTTTGTCTGATATGAGAATTGCTACTCCAGCTTTCTTTTGATTTCCATTTGCATGGAAGATGTTTTTCCATCCCCTCACTTTCAGTCTGTATGTCCCTAGGTCTGAAGTGGGTCTCTTGTAGAGAGCATATATAGGGGTCTTGTTTTTGTATCCATTCAGCCAGTCTTTGTCTTTTGGTTGGAGCATTTAATCCATTTACATTTAAGGTAGTTACCAACATGTATGTTCCTATTACCATTTCTTAATTGTTTTGGGTTTCTTATTGTAGGTCTTTTCCTTCTCCTGTGTTTCCTGCCTAGAGAAGTTCCTCTAGCATTTGTTGTAGAGCTGGTTTGGTGGTGCTGAATTCTCTCTGCTTTTTCTTATCTGTAAAGGTTTTAATTTCTCCATCAA
>NC_041214.2:14712311-14713809 GCF_002837175.3 Physeter macrocephalus
GCTGAAAGATCAGCTGTTAACCTTATGGGGATTCCCTTTTATGTTATTTGTTGCTTTTCTCTTGCTGCTTTTAATACTTTTTCTTTGAATTTAATTTTTGATAGTTTGATTAATATGTGTCTTGGCATGTTTCTCCTTGGATTTATCCTGTATAGGACTCTCTGCGCTTCCTGGACCTGATTGACTATTTCCTTTCCCGTATTAGGGAAGTTTTCAACTATAATCTCTTCAAATATTTTCTCAGTCCCTTTCTTTTTCTCTTCTTCTTCTGGGACCCCTATAATTCAAATGTTGATGAGTTTAATGTTGTCCCAGAGGTCTCTGAGACTGTCCTCAATTCTTTTCATTCTTTTTTCTTTATTCTGCTCTGCAGTAGTTATTTCCACCACTTTATCTTCCAGGTCACTTATCCATTCTTCTGCCTCAGTTATTCTACTGTGGATTCCTTCTAGAAAATTTTTAATTTCATTTATTGTGTCGTTCATCATTGTTTGTTTGCACTTTAGTTCTTCTGGGTCCTTGTTAAACGTTCCTTGTATTTTCTCTGTTCTATTTCCAAGATTTTGGATCATCTTTACTCTCATTACTCTGAACTCTTTTTCAGGTAGAGTATTTCCTCTTCATTTGTTTGGTCTGGTGGGTTTTTACCTTGCTGCTTCTTCTGCTGTGTGTTTCTCTGTCTTCTCGTTTTGCTTAACTTACTGTGTTTGGGGTCTCCTATTCACAGGCTGCATGTTCGTAGTTCCCATTGATTTTGGTGTCTGCCCCCATGGCTAAGGTTGGTTCAGTGCATTGTGTAGGCTTCCTGGTGGAGGTTCCTAGTGCCTGTGTTCTGGTGAATGAGGCTGGATCTTGTCTTTCTGGTGTGCAGGTCCATGACCGGTGGTGTGTTTTGGGGTGTCTGTGACCTCTTTATGGTTTTAGGCAGCCTCTCTGCTAAAGGATGGGGCTGTGTTCCTGTCTTGCTAGTTGTTTGGCATAGGGTGTCCAGCACTGTAGGTTGCTGGTCGTTGAGTGGAGCTGGGTCTTAGAGTTGAGACGGAGATCTCTGGGAGAGCTTTTGCTGCTTGATATTACGTGGAGCTGGGAGGTCTCTAGTGGACCAGTGTCTTGAACTCGGCTCTCCCACCTCAGGCACAGACCTGACACCTGGCCAGAGCACCAAAACCCTGTCAGCCACACGGGTGTTGAAAAAAAAAGTCCTTTTGTGTCATATTGATCTGTTTTTCTGTTTCTCACTTACAATTTTGGACCTTGTGTCTGTCAGTAAATAGGTTTGCTGCAGTTTGTAATTTCCTAATGCTTTCTTATCAGCCGGAGTTTTGCTGTATTGGACTTTTTTTTTTTTTTTTTTTTTTTTTTTTTTGGTACGCAGGCCTCTCACTGTTGTGGCCTCTCCCCTTGCAGAGCACAGGCTCCGGGCGCGCAGGCTCAGCGGCCATGGCTCACGGGCCCAGCCGCTCCGCGGCATGTGGGATCTTCCCGGACCGGGGCAAGG
>NC_041214.2:14713921-14740927 GCF_002837175.3 Physeter macrocephalus
GGGTTCGCGCCCCGGTCTGGGAGGATCCCACATGCCGCGGAGCGGCTGGGCCCGTGAGCCATGGCCGCTGAGCCTGCGCGTCCGGAGCCTGTGCTCTGCAACGGGAGAGGCCACAACAGAGGGAGGCCTGCGTACCACAATAAATAAATACATAAATAAAATTTATCAGCAGAAGTCTTCTGGAATTCCCTGGAGATCTCAGTGTATTCTTTTTGTGTGTGTTTTACTTCTTTAAAGAGAAAGATGGTTTCACATAAAAGTCATATATGATCATTCGAGAAGCTAGATTCAGCCATTCATTTGATAGACTTCTCTAGGGTATGTACTATGTGCTAGAATTATATCTGGGAGAAATACTGCAAAAGCCATAGAATATGAAAAGCGAATAACCTTTTTAAAAATTAATAGTAGTGAAAGCAAGATCCCATTGCACCTGTTTTCTGCATCTGGCTTTTTTCATTCAATAACTTGGCCATCTTTCCTGTCTGTACACCTGGGGAAAAAAAAATCTATGCACTCTTTTTAACCTACTGTGTTTACTTATAATTCAGCTAATCATAATTTGCAGTTATAAAAGGGCAGTGTTTAAAAGTTCTTATTTTTACTGTGTATAGTGTAACTCATATTTTCTCTTCCTTGTATTCTATACTAAGAAAACAATCTAACTCATATTTTCTCTGGTGTCTCTTTTTAATTAAATCTCATTCTCTGAGGTAACTGCATCGTTCGGAATATTATTTTCATGAGCACTGATCATTTTATTTATTCCCTCTGAGCTCAGCCTTCTTCCCAATTTACTCCTCCTCATAATGTAAGAGATTTAAATGCTCTTAAAATGCTCATTGCAACCAAAATAGTATTTGCAGTTTTTAACTTTTGTTTTTACCAGAACATTTGGGTTTTAATAAATTTAATTGTGAGTATCTTTTAAAATTTAAGATAAGGAAAAGATTGTAACAATTAGTATTATGCAAGGGTAGGAAGTAAGGGAACCAAAGTTTTAATAAGTGACATAAATATCATTTCTTTGCTGGTAATAGTAAAGCTAATTTTATAGACATACAGTAGAAAAGGGTCTAGAGAGCAAGTGTGGGATGACTTTAACTTTCTTTTATATATGTTTGTTGAACACATGTTACTTTGCCTTTATTTTTTTAGTCGTCAAATAATTTTGCACATGCTTTCTCACGTTGATGAGGATGCTTTTTCTTTGCACAAAATAGAGAGCTGTGGTACATATGGATGAACGTCGAGAAGAACAAATTGTGCAGCTGCTACATTCTGTGCAAGCTAAGAATGATAAAGATTCAGAAGCACAAATATCGTGGTTTGCTCCTGAAGATCACGGGTAAAACAAAAAGTATTGTTTTAAAAATGAACAAAGAGTGACACTTCTTTCAGAGCACTGGCTGGAAAAAAAAGATAATAAAAATAACATCTTTAGACTCTTCTATAAGTGAAATTTAGCCTCAAAGTCATCTTTTTTCTTATGTAGATTGAGCAAATTTGGTGAAAGATTTAAAAATTTAGGTGCCATATTTATTCTCACAGGAGATCTAAATGATAGGAATTGTCTATATAGGATTTTGATGAAGTTATTACTTAGTTCTTCCTACTCATCATCTTTGTATTTCCAGAATTTTCTTGTGGATGAGATCTGTAAGAAGTTAAATTGCTGCTGTTTTAGGAAAATCATAGGAACTGTATCATCAGGGGCAAATTAGAAGTAGTTTCTCTGGGACCGTGTAATGTAGCATCCCATTTTTAGCTCAGAAAGGGTGGCAAGAAAATGAAGTAGTGAAATAAAACATGGCTCAGAAAACTTGATAAAAAAACACTGTGAGTCTTTGCAATGGAGGAATGACTATTGGGTGGATTTTTATTCTTTTAACTATACCACAAGGAATAACCTATCTGGGAGTGTCTTATTTGTAGTGTGGAAAAAAACTGAGTTCATTATAAGAATCTAAGTATTTTCAAATTGCTCTACTAAGAGAAAGGAATAAAGGCTTTTGATTTTGATGACTTTGAAATCATTAAACAACATATATTATTTTGTTTCAGGGCTTGAGTGGCTCTTCATTCAATCTTTTATCATTTTTTTATTTTGTCAAAATAGATATGGGACTAAAGCTCCTGCTGAGAACAAACCAAACTCAGTAAAGAAAGTTGAGGATCAGGAAAAAAAACTGATAAATCAAGAAAAGAGGCCATTTAGAATCAGGGACAAATATATTGACCGCGATTCTGAATATCTCTTGCAAGAAAATGAACCAGATGTAACTTTAGACCAACAATTATTGGAAGATTTACAGAAGAAAAAAACTGACCTTCGGTATATTGAAATGCAGGTAATGGAAAGCAAGATGGGGAAAATATTTTTACTTGTCATCACTTCTGGCACTTGATAAAAATGTATTTATGGTTAGAGGTAGTTGCCTGATATAAATCAGTGAGATTGCTCAACAAGCCATCCTCTGGGAATTTTTTTTCCCCCTTATAGTACAGAAAAGTAGTGGGAATGGAATTACACATAAGTAGCCTATCTCCTCTACAGTAGTTTATATATATGGTGAAGAGAAGAAATATCTGAGAAATGGTAGTGCAAATGAAAAAAAAAATCACTCTTAAGTGTAACATTTCTAGGCCATTTTAGTGAGATGTCATAAGAGACAAGGGTGGTTAGAATTGTAATGTTTTTTCTTTTAGAACATCTAATCCAACTCTTTCGTTTTACAGATGTTAAAATTAAATTCCTCAAAAGTTATATGATGTGCTTACGTTCACCAACACTTTAAAGACAGAGGTGTCTTTAAATTCTGAAATTCTCCTGAGTTTTTCCAGTGTTTTCTTTTCCTGCTAGGCAAGATATTTTAAGGTCCCTTCCTGTTAAAACATAAAATTGAATGCTTTATGGATATTCTAGAAAGAGATGTAATAAAATGTTCATATTTTTTTTAAGAGAAAATACTGAGGGAATTCTGAGGGCTGTGTCTTTAATATGCAAATATGTACTGCCATTTTTGAGAAAGGCAGATTATCACATCTCCTGTAGGAAAGAAAGGATCTATTGACTGCCACTGAAGGTTGGATATCCTCATTAGAACAGATCAGCTGAGGTTATCCATGACCAAATTGTGTAGCTCTTTGATGCCTTTTGAGTGAAAATATGATTTGGGGACAAGAGATTTCAAGATGTATTAATTCAGAATATTTTAGTTGTCTTACAGCCTTAGGAACAAGAAGAGTTAGCTACTTGTCTCTGTTTGCTTTGTATGGAGGACAGAACTCAAATATTATTGAAAATGAGTAATTGATCTAGTTCAGAGAAAGTTAGAAGAAATGTGCAAAACAAAAACAGTTGGTGGTCTTCCTTTTGGTCAGGCACTGTTGTAAAAGCTTCACATGTACTACATCATTTGAACCTCTCAACATCCCTGTACAAGAGATTACGCATGTCTGTTACAGAGGAGGAAAAAGGATCTTAGGTTAAGTGACCTATCTATGGTTGCACAGCTCGTAACAAAACCAAGTCTAAAATTTAGGTGTGTTTAAGAGCTCAGCTTTTTAATCCTTGGTAATATGCCATATTTTTCTTTCAGTTATAAATTTTTTTTAAACATTATTTTTCCACTTTCTAGATGCCTGTCATTCTGCTGTGTTTTCCAAAGACTAAATAAGACATTCCCTGTCCTCAGACAGCTTATAGTCTCATTGCTAAGTTCATTAGTTCTTTTTTATAAAAATTCTTTTTTTTAAGTCTTGACAACTCACATAAGCTGTGAGGTAATAGTTTTGCACTCTTAACATATATATCTATGATATATTCTATTTACCAGGATTATAATTTGATTACATTTCTTTTGTAAAAAAATTAAAAACTTTTCTTTTTTAATTTCAGCATTTCAGGGAAAAGCTGCCTTCATATGGAATGCAAAAGGTAAAATGAATATACACTATTTAATTTGATTTGCAAAATGTTTAAATACATTTTTTTAAAGCTCTATATCAAGAAGAAATATAAATTAATGAACCTTTCCCTAAAGGATATTCTTGGAAGTTCATTTTATTCCTTTGAATTGTTGAAGGACTTAAAAAAAAAAAAACCAGTTCTGAAACAATTTTCCTGAAATTTTCTCATATTCATATGTCCATGAGTTTAAAAATAGAATTTTCGCTTGTAAGTTGCTTTGGGTAAATAACCCTTGCTCTTAATTTGAGATCAAATATCTTAATTAAAATTGGGGCACTGCTGAAAATACAGTGCTTTAATTAACTTATTATGTTTCCTCATACAATCACCCTATGTAGAATAATATAGTCTCCTATCCTTCTCTGACTTCTCAACCTTCCTTTATTTTTCTTTCCTTTTTTTAGCACTTACTACCACCTGACATGTGTATCTTCCCCTCCTAGCAGTGTAAGTTCTTGAGGACAGAGTCTGTTTTGTTCACTATGTACCTCTTGACTCAGAACAGTGCCTAACATTCTATAGTCCCCCAGTAAATATTTGTTGAATGAATGAATCACATTCTACTTCTCAGTACTTGCCAGCTGTAATTTCAGTGTTCAAACTTGGAGCTTGTTCTGATATATATGAGGTGGTAGAATAGATACGAAGATTTTAAATGGTGGGTTTTCATGTTAGATTGTTTCATAGATAAAGATACCTCATGACACCCCTTTGAAGTAGTGGGATGGTTTTGTTAGTACGGTGAATATTACTTTAAAAATACTCATGTTTATCTAAACCTTCTAAGAAAGAAGATCTTTCCCAAGTAGGCAGTTTTCCAGATATCTGAATTTTAGTCATTTGATTTAGGTATTTAAAACTTGTCTTTATTTTAATTATTTGAAAGGGAATCGTCTTAAATTATACTCTTCCTTGTTCTTGAAAACAGTATACAAAACTTGTCCTGTAGACAAAGCCATATTTATAATTTATGATATAAATCCTTAATGTTCCTAGTAGTTGTTTTAGGTATCAGGGGATTTGCCTTGTACTCAGTAGCCCCACATGTCACCATTCTTTTTAATTTATGTTAATTCTTATGTATGGATTTATAAGCTGTCTCTTCTTGTTCTTGTCAGTATGTTTTTCATTAACAGAGCCATGGCTCTGTTCTTTTTATAATTTGGTGCTTCTTATCTCTTGAAAACTGGTAGATCCAGATATCCAAACTGCCAGCGTTGCATATAACAGAATTTTTAAAGTATTAATATGCTTGTTAAAAACAATCACCTTCAGTTCGGTAGGATTTTGGTAACTGTCTTTTCAGACTTAGTCAACATGTGATGTCCTTCACTTATTTTCCCTTTTGAAATAGGAGTTGGTAAATATGATCGATAACCATCAGGTAACAGTAGTAAGTGGTGAAACTGGTTGTGGAAAAACCACTCAAGTTACTCAGTTCATTTTGGATAACTACATTGAAAGAGGAAAAGGATCTGCATGCAGGATAGTTTGTACTCAGCCAAGAAGAATTAGTGCCATTTCAGTAAGTAATCTCTCACTTTTTAAAATTCCCCACTTTGTTTTCCGTTCTCCCATGTAGTCCTGCTAGAACTTACTGATTTTGAAGGTTGGGGTGATTTTTTATTAGGTTTAAGATATGTTGCTATAAAAGCAAAATTTGGTTAACAAGTATTTGGTAGTAAAGCCCGAAAACTTGACCTCTCTCTGTTAGTGATAATAGATGTTTAGGAGTTCAAGATAAATTAAAAATGCAGACAATTTTCAGTATAAAACTAAAAGAACAAAAAATTGATGATGTTTATAGAATTGATTAGGAGCTTCAAATAATCTGCATCATTAGATGCTTTACATTTTACTCCTTGATTCATTCAATACTGTTTTCGGCTCTCTCTGATTGTTTTTTTAAGTATATAAGTACACTGAGTGGTGGTAGCTGTATTTCTGACTTTTTAATGCAATTCAGTAATAGGGAATTTATCATAAAAAAATAAGGCATTGTTTCAGGTTTATCATAAGCAGGTATAAGTACATGTTTATTACAAATAACATTTTTTGCTTGTGTTTAGTTAGATGACCTAGTTAAACATATGAGTTATATGTTCTTTAAAAATGTTTGGGGTTTCTTACAACATTCAGTGTGTATAGTACATTTATTTCAGTGTTATGTAATTCTGTGTGTAAATTTAAATTACGAAGATTTATGGTTGTATTTGTTTTTATGATAGTACTATTTATTACATCTCTAAGTCATTTAATACAGAATCTGGTCAGGAACTGCATTACCAATTACAGCATTGTTTTGTAGGAGCTACTATATACGTTTTAAACTATGGTTTCTAAGAGATACTATTTTCCTAGAAATGGCATAGGTTCCTAGAATGGTGAAAAATAAGCCATTTTTGTCATAACACTGTTATATAGCCTGACTTAAGTTAAAAATCTAATCTTATCATTTTCACTAATATATGAGTGTATATATTGACAGTAAGGAGAAATGCAAATTAGGTTATTTCTTTGCTTATTTTTCTAAGATCTGTTGGTATTTGAATGGGCAGTTTAATCAGTAGTAGAAAGTGAAGTAATGGTCCAAGTCAATTTATATGAGATAGAATGATTGAAAACTTTTCCTTCTGAAGTATTATTTCTTAAAAACTAATCATGTCATTTTCTATTTCTAACCTCATAAATCACTGTTCTGTCACTAGATGACTGTTGGTTACTTTTAGTTTTACAAATCAGTGTTGGGTTATAAGATTTCGTCTGTCTAGAGCTTATCTTTGGCAGCCATAACTGTAAGAACATAACCAAGAACTAGAAATTAAGCCTACCAATCTCTACAAAAAAGAAGCAAATGAAAAAAAAGTATCAACGTATGTTTACCCTCAAATTATATACAAGTTTTACAAGTTTAGATTACAGTTTCCAACTTTTCTTTAAAAAGACAGAGGTAGAGAGGATTTATAGAAAGTCGCTTTGAAAATAGTTATGAGGGAGAATTTCAGAGGAAATGAGAAGTAAACATAAGAAGCAGGTAGTCTTCAGCTCTTAAGGGACACAGTTTTAGATACCTCAGATTTTAATATGTTTCTATTTTTTAAATTCTGAAAATCTAATGGGTAGTGTTTCAGCAACCAGATTTTCACAGGCATTCACAATATTTACTCTAAAGGAAATGCTTTCTTTGTAAGTGTACTTTATTTTAATTAAAGGTTGCAGAGAGAGTGGCTGCAGAAAGGGCAGAATCTTGTGGCAATGGTAATAGTACCGGATACCAAATTCGTCTCCAGAGGTAAAGAATGTTCACTTGTTTACAGGTAGATTTTAGTGAAACTTTGAAGTTAGAGTTTCAAAAGAAAGATCTTTCCCCTATTTTTATGCTGATTATTGCTATTAGAATTAACATTTAAAGTAACTGCAACATATGAGGCTTGCAACCCACAAAATCATTTTTTTAACCCAAATTCAGATTTGGATTGCCATTTTAAGATGTCTTTTACATTATGGAATGATTAGAAAGATAACATTTTTCCTGGGTATATGTTAGTAGACCATCACTCACCCTGAAAAGGAGTTGACCTTCTGTATATTTTGATACCACCATGCAGCCACTGACTGACTGAATTTAGTTTTGTGTCTTTAACCCCCTAATCCCATTCCACTGTATTTCTTTAGTCCTTCTCTGCAGGTCAAGATTCCATTTACCTTTTTAAATGAATTGATTTTCTAATCACTGAACAGAAGTTTAGTTCCCTAAATATTTGGTCTTTTTCTTAATGGTAGCACTTTTGCTTTTAAAAAGAAATCATTAACATTGTATCATAACAGAAATAATGTATAATGAACTTGAAGCTAGTATGTCTCATTACTGTATCGTTGTAAGGGTTCCAGTAGTTAAAATTTAAGTATGAAGTTTTTCATTAAAACTGAAAACATTTTTTAAATTGAAGATATTCTTTTAAACTTTTGTGGTACTTAAGTAATTTATTAGTAAAGAAAACCAAGAATTAACTCATGTCTTCAACTCATGTCTTCCATTCACAGTCGGTTGCCAAGGAAACAGGGTTCTATCTTATATTGTACGACAGGAATTATCCTTCAGTGGCTTCAGTCAGACCCGTGAGTATGTTTCAACTCAGGACATTTAGTTAAATGTTATCAGAAGATGTAATTATTAAATTGGATTTTATTAATTTATGTAAAAGTAAAATGGTTCTGTCTTTGAATTTTGTGTTGAGTAACGAACTTTACACTTCTGCTTTAGGCAGTTGTCCAGTGTTAGTCATATCGTACTTGATGAAATCCATGAGAGAAATCTACAGTCAGATGTTTTAATGACTGTTGTTAAAGATCTTCTCAATTATCGACCTGACCTGAAAATAGTTTTGATGAGTGCAACATTGAATGCTGAGAAATTTTCAGAATATTTTGGTGAGTAAAATTTATGGTTGTTACTTTAGAAAGTTATCACAAAGCCATTGAATTTAGAAACATTTTTTTAAAGAAAACTAATACAGTGCTAGGTACAGAGTAGTCAAAATAAATGTTTAGCAGTTCATTTTATTTGAATATTCATCTACCCTCTAGTCTGACAGAGAATTGGGCCTTGTTAAAAAAAATGTTGGCATCATCTTTGTTCTTATATTGAAGACATGTAGCCTTTTGGTGCTTCCACCAGATAATTAAGGTGACATGAGTGAAGTCAAACCACAGATTTGAATAATTCTATAAACTTTTTTTGTGATTCTTCTGTGGCTTTTATGTAATATCACAGGCTAGGGTGGCAATTTGCTAATAACAGTAATAACTAGCAACCACTATGGAATACCTTCAATGTGCCAGGTAGTGTATTTGGCATGTCTTCATCAGTCCTCATAATACCTTGTGAAGTAGGTGCTGTTCTTATTTTTACAGATGAGAAAACAGCCTCAGAGTAGTTAAGTAGCTTACCCAAGGTTGCATAATTAACAGAGAGTCAAAATGATTTGAAACTAAATTTGAGGGAATTCCCTGGCAGTCCAGCCATTAGGACTCAGTGCTTTCAATTCTGGGGCCCGGGTTCAGTCCCTGGTCAGGGAACTAAGGTCCCACAAGCTGCACAGAGTGGCCAAAATATAAAAAAAGAAACTAAATTTGACTAGCTGCAGAGTACATTCTTTTAAAATTATGCCTCACTGTCTTTCCTGCTTAAATTGTTGGGGCAAGGAGGAGAAAAGGGAATTAAAATGGAATAGAACTATATTTAATGTGTTTGTGTTCAGCCCAGTTGACCCTCAAAGCCTTGTGAGATTAGTTGGGCATATTATACTTTGTCTCTGTCTCAGTCCTTTTTGATGAGAAATCCAGAACTAACTTTGAGTAAACTTAGGCAAGTCAGAGGCAAAGTTTGGTGCCACCTCAGATACTTTGATCTGTGTCTACAATGTTGGCCTTTGTTTAGAGTGTATATGGTTTATTTTGTTCGATACAAAAAACCTAAATAGCATTTAAATAACAATACTAAGAGACTTATTTTTTAACTAATGATTCTAAAATATTAAGCAACAGTTTAATATTTGGTTAGGTCTTGCTTTAACTACGTTTTTTCTTTCCCTAATTCTGGATACCACAGGGGTTATGTTTCTTATGTAGATTTCACTAAAACTTACGTTCTGATGGCACCATCTTGGCTAATGATGAAGAGAAATAGACTTAATAGGTCTTGAATCCAACTTAAATACTCTATTTTTTGGTATTCTGGGTTCCTCTGTAGAACTGTGAGATGTGTGTACAGTTTGGTAACAGTAAATCGGTACTGAGTGAACACTAGACTGCTGGTTTTATTAAATTAGGTATGGAAAAATAAGGTAGAGCTGTAAAAGTGTCAGGACCATTTTCTGAATTTAAAACTAATGGAGTCATTGTCCTATTTACAGTCTGTTGAGTAGTTTTTTTTTTTTTTTGGAACATTCAAGTACAGATTTATGTTTTATCTACCATGATAGGTAACTGTCCAATGATACATATACCTGGTTTTACTTTTCCGGTTGTGGAGTATCTTTTGGAAGATATAATTGAAAAAATAAGGTAAGTAAATAATAGGAACTAAAAGAAATTAAAGGTACTAACATGTCACCATTTTGTCAAACTTTAGTCTCAGAAACTCACCCTTAAAACTGTTTCAAACTCATCTCTAAAACATTGTTTTTCCTTAAATCAGGGATTCCCAAACTTGGTTGCACATTAAAATGACCTGGAGCTTTTTAAAACCCACATTCACACTTCATACCTTAATGATATTACAGAGTCTGGGCTGGTAGCCAAGCATCAGTATTGTTTAAGGACCCCTGGGCAGTAAAGTTTGGGAACCTCTCTCTTTAGGGCTGAACCTCTCTTCTGGTTCTCCTGCCTGGTATTCATTCTCTTTTGCTGCCTTCTATTCCCCACCCTTTAAATATGATTTCCCCCTAGAGTTCTCACTTATACTTTTCTCAGCCTTTTATGATTTCACTGTTAAATCTTTTTTCCATGACCATAGTTCCAAATTTTCAGAACTATTTTCCAATAGCTTGCAGAACTAGAGCTTCAGAAGTGAAGCTCTTCCTGAATTCTTAACTTGTTATCTAACTCTATATTCAACAGCATTGCAGTACCACAGATTTCTTGAACCACACATTTTTCAAACAAAAATCATGATCTTATATTTGATTCCCGCCATGCTTCCACCAAAAAATTAAAGCAATCTGTGTTGCTTAGTATGCCTTATTATAATGGTTACTCCTATTATCCTCCACCCAGTTGTCTAAGCTGTAAATCAGAAGAGCTGGTGTTTATCAAGCAGTTATGTACCAGGATATGTTAACTGCTTTACATGCTCAGTAACCAAACTACTCTAAGTCATTCTATATGCCATCCCACTCTCCCCCTCAAAAACCCTGAGAGCTTTCTCCTTGAACATACCTTCTCATTTTTATTTCTTCTACTTAAGGTCCTTATTATCTCTGCTGTGTTAATTAAATAGTTCCTCTCTTGGCACTGTGGTCTTCACGCTTACAACTGCTGCCATCTATTTTCCAAAGAAATCTGGTCATGTGAGCTTCCTCCCCCAGGGCATGCCCCTTGAGATTTCTGTTTGAAAACTGATTGAGGAACCTTTATTGGTTTGTCATGGTCTGTAGCAGAGCACCTCAGCTGGTATGCCCAAGTTATCTATCCCCTCAGCCCTGGTCATTAGCTGCTAGCAGGCTTCTCAAGGAGCCGTACAAAATTATGTTAGTATTCCTTGATGAGAAAGGGCTGGGAAAGCACAGCCCCATAGGATCAGGTTCCAGTTCCTTAGCCTGTCACCCCACGGCTCTTTTACAGTCTGGCCCTGTCCTCTCTTTCTAGCCTCATGCATCCCATGGTCTGCCCATCCTAAATGCACTATTCTCTAGTCTGCCAGCTTGTGCCCTTTCTTTCATGACTTTATGCTTTGTTACGTGCTATTTCCTCCTTTTAGAGCTACGTTTGCCACCTTCTTCATCTTTTCATCTATAAACTGTTATGTAAGAACAATCCCAGCTTCATTGCCCATTAAGCCTTCTCTGATGCCTCTCACAGAGTGAGTTACCTTCTCAACAAGACTCCCAGAGCACTTCTGTCATATCTCTTATAACACTTATTGCCATGTAATGTATCTTTTTATATTTGCCTCTTGCACTAGATTTCAAATTTTCAAGGTCAAGGATTTTGTCCTGTTCATCTGCATAGCATAGTGCCTGGCCTGTAGTAAACATCTGAAAACTATATGGACAGATGTAGAAACATTTGTGCTGAGATTTTTTTTTCAAGACTCCACAGCTTACTTGTTAAAGGAGACAATCAGGAAGTGATAGTGGGACTGTGAGAACAAAGATCCTGCTGCATATTTCACATGGAGAAAAGTCAGCTTTTGAGTGGACTTTATTTAACACATATTTTTTGAACTTTATGGCTTGCACTGTGCACTAAGATCTGAGCATAAAACAAGTGAAAGACTCATTACACACCCTCAGAACTTAAATCTAGATAAGGAGACATACAAGCTATTACTCTAAGGTGTGATTGACCTGTTCTGGGGAAGTGAGAGTACATTGGAAATGAGTTATAAAGCAGGGATAGGCTGGACAAGTCAGGAAAGTAGTGAAATCAGTGTAGCAAAGAGGGAAGTGTGTATGTCAGGGAGGAACATGTAAAAGTCAAAGTGTATGTTGGTCTTCCATGCTCTGGTTTTATCATCAATGCTTATAAATTTTTATGCTCTCCCTCCTCAATTCCACTTTCTATGATGTGTCCCATTTCCTACCATAGCACATTTACCAATTGTTTTCTAAGATAATAATAGGCAACAGCTTGACAATAAAAACAAAGTTCCAGGGCTCAGTAATCTAAAATTACATAAAGATGGATTGCTTTCTTAAGGTCCCCATAAGGCAGGGAATGTACAAGGAATTGTACCTAAGGGGAGTCTCTTGAAGCAAAAGGATGGTATCTGTGCACTTGTCATTCTTTAGCCAGCCTAAGAGGGGAGGTGAAGTAGGGTGGTCATTGGATAGAAGTTTTCAGCAGAGGCCCCCAGCTGTTCCTTTCCCAGAAGAAGAGCTGTGCTACAGGGAAGTAGGGAAGAAAGTAGGTGAGGTATTATGGAGGGGTTGTGATTGGGTTCTTGGGGAGGGGGGTTAAAGCTTACCTCTGTTTTTGGAATTGCTGGGAAGGGAGCCAACTGTGGGTCCATCCTGCTGACTAGACTAATCTCTGTCTCAGGTTGCCCTACCTCACGTTGGTGCCTCTATATGTATCGAAGACTTAGGGGAATCCTGGGTCACAGGTACTGAATAGGGAAGGGGATTGATTAATACTTTTGGGGTGTCTGCTATGTGTCAGGCACTGTGCTTTATCACTTTTTTTTTAAATTCTCATACAATACTGTTAAAAGAATATTAATCTCTCAAATAAGGAAACTAAAGACCAGAGATTTATACCTTGCCCAAGGTCACACAGCTAGTCAATGGCAGAGCAAGGACATCAGTCCCATTCTGTCTGACTCACGAAGCCCATGCTCCAAATCCCCCATTCCATCTGGATGCTCTCCTCCAGGTGAACTCTGAGGGGCTTTGGGGTTAAAGTGTAGGTTCATTTTTCTTTGTCCCTCTCTACTCCCATGCCTCTGAGAACCCACTTATGGTACGTGACATTCTTGGGCAGATGTGCCCTCTGTTTTTAGCAGTCACTGCAGCATGGTGGAGTCAAAGCATAGCACTGGACTGACACGAGATTTGAATGCTGATTCTCACTCTGCTGTTAGCTGTGTCTGTGAGACTGGGCAGAGCTAAGTAGTTCTCAAGCCTGGGTCTGTAGATCTCTACACTGTCTGAATCTCCTGGGGCACTAATTGAAAGTCCTGGATTAGCAGACCCCAGCCAGACCTACTGAATCCAAATCACAGTATAGGATTTAGGAGTCTATTTTACAAACTCCCCAGGGGATTCTTATGTGCACTCGGGTTTGGAAACCTCCTGTATTCAAAATCTGAGTCTTCTAGGCAATGATTAACTGTTATTTTAGACTTACTAATGTTAGCTTTTGATTTAAAAGCAAATTCAAACTTAAAGATGGAAGTTACTCTAGTTTTTAAATTTTTATTGCTGAAGATGATCTAGAGGTTTATATACTTCGATAGAGAAGAATGATTTTTATCTAAAGTGTCATTTTATATGTTAATACTTGGCAGTAAATTTATATTTAACTAGCATTCACTAGAAAGGATAGTGAAGATGTTCTTTAAAATTTTTAAATCCTAAATGTAAAAAAGTCAAGAGATATTGAATATTAGCTAAAACCAGAGTTTCAGAAAAGTGAAGCTATTTAAGAATGTTTTTATTTTAGATATGTTCCAGAAAAAAAAGAACACAGATCCCAGTTTAAGAGGGGTTTCATGCAAGGGCATGTAAATAGACAAGAAAAAGAAGAAAAAGAAGCAGTCTATAAAGAACGCTGGCCAGGTTATGTAAGGGAATTGCGAAAAAGGTAAGTCTGTTTTGTTTGAAAGTGAACACGGTGGCTAAATGACTAAAACAAAAAGCAGGATTGTCTTGATTTTGTACGCATTTAAGGATAGCATTGCAAGTCTCATATTCTAGCTGAATACTATACTGATTTGACTTATAAACACTATCATAATCCCAGTAATTCTTTCCTATTTATTGATTATGTTTTCCCATTTGCAGATTGAGTTAATTATAAGATTTTATAGCAAGTTAAACTTCAGGAAACTATCAAGTATTTCATGGCTTTCTATTTGACTTTGATAGGTATTCTCCAAGCACTATAGATGTTATAGGAATGATGGATGATGATAAAGTTGATCTGAATTTGATTGCTGCCCTTATTCGATACATTGTTTTGGAAGAAGAGGTTAGTTTTGTTTTTAAGTTTCAAAATTGAAATATAATTTCAATTTTATTTTTGTATCAAGGCCATGAAAAAAGAAAATTTTCTTAAATGCTTAAAAAAAAATAACCTATGGAAGAAATGGCTTTTGCCACCAGAAATAGGAATTTCAAAATACCAAAAGATTTAGACATTTGACCTGTTTGAAGAAAAGACTAAACAAATGAAATGTCTGGATTATAAATCCTATTTTTAAAAAGTGAACTTATATTCTTTAGTTATAATTAGTAACTAAAGTTATCTTGAGCTAGTATAATTTTAATGAAGACTTAATTGTGCACAGAATTGTACTTAGTGTATTTTGTTATGTGATCCTTTGTAATGGTTCTTTTCCCTCCATATAGGATGGTGCAATATTGGTCTTTCTACCAGGTTGGGACAATATCAGCACTTTACATGATCTCTTGATGTCACAAGTGATGTTTAAATCAGGTATTATAGAAATGCATTTTATTGTAATTCCAGGAGTGGTACTTGAATCATATCTAGCCTGGTTATTTTCTTTCATTTGAGCTTGGTGGTCTTAGTCCAGGTTGGGTTTTTTTCAAAAGTTGGATCTTATTTTTTTCTTCTTTTTTTTTTTTTTTCGTGGAAGTTCTACATCAGAGATGAAGATGGTAGGTATGTAGTGAAGTTCCTTATTTAGTATTATGGTGAGACTATTTTTCCTCTCTTCCGAAATTTGCCTAATAAAATTGAGTTCATAAAGTTAAGATGTTGGCTTTGAAGTTTTTGTTTTTTCACTCACTTCTGCATTTAGTTGGGCAGAAAAGAAGTTTGAATTTATCCCTTAGTCCTCTATTTCTCAGCTGACTATACAGCAGAGTCACCCATGGCACTTCTTTAAAATGCAGATACCCAGATCCCAAAACATTAGAATGTGACCTGAACATCTGAATTAAAAAAAAAAAGTCTACCCAAAGTCTTAGGTGATTCTGATTGTTTAACAGCATGTTTTGAGAGGTATAACCTCTTATGTCTTAGAGAAATGCATGGGAACATTTTTCTCCTATGAAATTCAGTTAAAGCTTTTTCAGGAGTCGTCATTAACTTTAGCAAAGCAAATTCTATTTAGTGTTTTATAGTTCTGAATATACTTCCTAACCTTACTCTGTTGAAGTGCTTTTGATACATTTTATTTTTACAGAACACTAAAAAATATTTCGATCTAATTTTATTGGCTAAAATATTTTTTATTCTTTGTTAAATCCCATCATGGTAATGCCCTCTCTATAATTAAAATTATTTATAATTATTAATAATTTAAAATTTATTAATAATTTAAATTTATTTATAATTAGAATTATTTATTCTCTAGCCAGAAAAATATTTTTATCTGATCACCATGATTCCGCTCTAATGAAATACTGCTTTCTCTTTTCCTTGTCATTGATAATCTTTCTCTATATAAAAAGTATAGCTGTGATTGAACTATACAACCGCTATACAACCGAATTATTTTTTTAAACAATTGGAATACTTTTTTGGCTGAACCTTCCAATTTTGGCCTCTCCTTCCCCCGTAATAAACACTATTGTATGATCTTTTAGTTTTAAAAAATATGGGTGTGTATATATTTTCTAAGAAAAATGCAGGGAAGATCATTTTGGGGGGAATGGGGAAAGGGTGTGACATTATACATTATTATAATTGACTTGATTAACTTTCTAATTGAATTATTCTCAAGGATGGAGGTATTAATTTATACTTCCACCGCCTGCTTAATTTCTTTTAAAGAAAATCTTTCAAAAATTTAACATACCTAATCTTTAACATCATCTGATAATCGTCTATAATCAAGATTTTCCAATTTTTTCCCCTAAAGTGTCTTTCACAGCTAGCTTGCTCAGATATAGAAAAAGTCAAACTGATAGGTCGTTTACTCTAGTTCTAGAACATCACTCCCATCCTCCCCTTACTTTACCCATAGTGGAAAAGACAAGGTCTGCAACATTCTGGAACTGTCTAGAATCTTTATAGTATCATTTCATTTGATCCTCTCTTACCTCTATTTCCTTGCAAATTGGAAGTTATATCTGAAGTCTTGATTCAATTCGAGTTAAGTATTTAGAGTTGATGTATTTCATATCGTGTCACAGAGACAAGTAATTAAGAGCATTCTTTTTTAGCAATACCAATTGCTTGACAGCATTTACTGCTTTTTAAGTTCAGGGGGGTCATAGAGAGACTAAGGGGGAGGAGCATATCTCCTTTGAATAACAACAGTTCTTTATCTGGGGGAAATACAGCTATCTAGGGGTCATTTGGACACTCTTGCTGGAGATGTAAGTCAGGTTGCACTTTGCTTTGGTAACTATATCTAACTGAAATTTACCCTTGCTTCCTTAACATTCTTTCTCCTTCCCATTACTGTATTACATCAAACTTTCTGTCTATTGGCTAATAATCATGAATGGACTTGAGCAACTTCATTTTGAATGTTAAAACTTCTTATATTCCTAACAATTATTTTTTTTTAAATGTGGGTCACTTTTGGAATGTATTACATTTAACCAGTGCTATTTCATTATTTTTAAGTAGGACATGGAAATTTAGTAATTTGCTTCAAAATTTTAAATATTCTTTGTATGATTAAGGTACGATTACCCAAAGTCTACAAACATATTCATCCATATTAAGCAAAACCCTTTGGTCTTCAATTAGTGGTGGGAATGGAGTTAATGATTTTTTTTTTACTATAATTTGAAAAGAGAGCTTCCAACTTTTTAAAGCATTCTTTGGGAATTTAGAATTAACAAAAAAATATTAACAAGAACATAAAAAGAATAAAGTTGGTTTGATTATCAGGTGGCTTAGCATCTGAATTCATTGTTCCATATATATATATTTTTAATAAATTTATTTATTGGCTGCGTTGGGTCTTCGTGTTGCGCATGGGCCTTCTCTAGTTGCGGAGAGCAGGGGCTACTCTTCGTTGTGGTATGTGGGCTTCTTGTTGCAGTGGCTTCTCTTGTTGCAGAGCACAGGCTCTAGGCACACGGTCTTCAGTAGTTGTGACTCGCAGGCTCTAGAGCGCAGGCTCAGTAGTTGTGGTGCATGGGCTTAGTTGCTCCACGGCATGTGGGATCTTCCCGGACCAAGGCTCAAACCCATGTCCCCTGCATTGGCAGGCAGATTCTTAACGACTGCACCACCAGGGAAGTCCCTGTTTCATATTTTTTTGATGGAGCTTTTCTGCAGCTATTTGTCTTAAAGTTTAATTTTCTTTTTAATTTTCAGACAGGTTTCTTATTATACCTTTACATTCACTGATGCCTACAGTTAACCAGACACAGGTATGTTGTTAAATTTATCTTTCAAACGGCGGCAGGCTTTAAGGACTGCTTATTGTAGGTTTTATTTTCTTTTATTTTTTAAGGCACATTTTCAAATAGTAATCCATATAAAAAATTACTTCTTTGAGAACTTTTGCAAATGAGTCTTCAGGGAATGATTGCACAAAAAGTTGAATAAAAGAGGGTAATCCACAAATCAAATTAGTTTTGTCAGCATTAGGGAAACGTTTAAAGATTGGTTTTACCAAGAACTTGTTTGGGTTTCCTGAATAAAAGAAAAAGGTATGTGAATACCAATAAAAATAACTCAACCTAGAAATTAATAATCTATGACATGTGCAGCTTGATATTTAAAATTTTGATTTAACAGAATTAGTACATTTGCAGGCATGAGATTTCAATAATGTATTATTATGGTTTTGGATGTTTTGGCTCTGTCAGATGCAGGGATTTCTCTAGTTAGAATGAACACTACTTTCTCAAAGGCAAGGTGATTTTCTAGTGTTTGCAGTTCCTGGTAGAATGAGATGGATCCATTTTTCCACTCTTTGTAAGAAAATAGAGAGCTTTTTATTTTAATATCCTTTCTGCTGGTACCTTAGTCCTGAGTAAGGCTCAGCCACCTGGATTAGATACAGAGTGCATACCTGAGGGAAGAGAAGAGGAAAGAAAGAGAACTTCTGATTCCAAAGATTGGACAAAATTGTATCCAGTGTGGAGGTACTGCCATCTCTGACACCCTCACCATAAATTATTTATATTCCTTTGCTAGAGAATATGTGACTAGACTGGCAAACAACATTTTCTTTATTGATTATCACTTTTATAAACGAGGGGATAAGTTTATGCATTTTTTTGGTTTTCGACCAAGGTGGTACTTGCCATCATGACATTGTAGGATTCGCCATGTGAAGGGGATTTTTTTTTTTAATCCAGTCCAGTCAAAAAGCTAGTATACGGTGGCACAGCCAGCTGACATTCATTCTGATGATTGGGCATCTCCCTGGTTGGTTGGTGATCTTACCTTTATAGTTTTGGGTAATTCATAATTCTTATCTTTAAACTTCTGTCCCTCTCCCTTAAAAGTTTGACTATACAATAAGACGTTTATACTCTCCAGCATTTGTTAAAAAACAAATTTTAAATTATCATATTTAAATATAATTAATTTATATACTACTTAAATATCTATAAATTCAAATTATCTCTATATTTAAATTATCACATTTCATTTGAAATCTTGTTTGTGATAAGGTTCTGACATCTGTGGGAGATTCAGTTTGGTTTACCAAAATGGAATTCTGTGGTATTGAAGATGATGTATACCGTATAAATATATCTATAAATATTAGATGCATATGTCAGTGAACACAGAATTGCTAAAAATGAACAGTACCTGAAGTAATTCCTCTATTTGCAAGAATGATGTATCAGAAATTAGTTTACTTTTGGGATTTTGATGTATTTATTCTTACAGGTATTTAAAAGAACCCCTCCTGGTGTTCGGAAAATAGTAATTGCTACCAACATTGCAGAGACTAGGTAAAAATTGTTTTAATTGCCAACTACTGATGATTGCATTAGTTTTGAGCCCCATAAATTATTAACATACTTTAATCTTTTTCTTCTACAAAATACTTTGTAATTTCTTAAAAGTAAAGCTATTTTAATTTAGTTATGGTAGTGAACATAGGTTTTGTGGGGTTTTTTTCAACGTATACTGATGTTCTAGCCTCCTTAGAAATAGCCTATTAAGTGGTTGTTTTAACACTTTCCTAAAGAAGCATGGGAACTGAGGTCAGTTTTTCTGGTTGGGAGTAGAATTGTTTGGTAGTTTGGTAATTAGTTATATACAGCATTTAAAATGTATTGTATTCCCTTGGAGGTACTATTATACCAGTATGGTCACTGCAGCAGATTGTTCTGTGGAAACTGATATTAAATCATGGAACTGGAGGGCTCATAAAGCTAGGTACAAAAGTCCTCAGGCAAGCTGTGAAGTTTGGCTGTAGGCAAATAAGAATTTAGCACATGATCTGTAAGGTTGGCCCTATGTGCCTGCCACTGAAGCTGCTGATGCTGCCTGTGATTTGGTGCTTGATCCCCCTTATGTTGGTAACTGGGAAGAGTGGTGAAAATCCTGAACTGCTAAAAATCAAATTGATTCTATAAAAAATGCTTTAAAATCCCTGTTTGTAGGCCTGTTATTGGTTAATGTATTTTTCATGTGTTTTTAACATTTTTTATATATTTTATTTTCCAAACAGCATTACCATAGATGATGTAGTTTATGTAATAGATGGAGGAAAAATAAAGGAGACGCACTTTGACACACAGAACAACATCAGTACAATGTCTGCTGAGTGGGTTAGTAAAGCTAATGCTAAACAAAGGAAAGGTCGAGCCGGAAGGTAAGATGGGACCTTTGTATGAAGCCTTAAAAACAAAAAAATTTTGTGTAGCAAAATGTGTTGGTGGCATTTAAAAATGTTTAGGACAGTTACCTTTCATATTTTTTAAAACTAACTGCAGCACGTTTTTAAATGGGAAAGTTGTTTTAATCATAGTTGCTTTGGAAAAACTATCTACCAAGTTTTCTATTTTATGATATGTCTACCTCTAACTCCTCAGTCTGGTTAATTAAAATTAATATTCTTTATTTATGTTATTAGCTATATTACTTATAATTGTGTTTCTTTTTTAAAAGCATATATTATTAATAATGATAGCTATTAATAATATTTGAATGTCAGATCATCTCATAGATACTTTATATACGTTAACTTGCTTAATCCTTACCACAGTGCTGTGAAGTGTAGGTTATTATCTGTATTTTAAGGGTAAAGAAATTAAGTCATCTGTCCAAAGTCACACAGTTTTGTACGTAGCAGAGCCAGAATTTGAAGCCAGGCAGTCTGGCTCCACAGTCTGGGCTCCTCATCAGTATACTTCACAGCTGTGCTGGTTTTTCACTATAAGTTACCAATGAAAACACAGGGAAAATACCTTTTCCCCGCTGATGTGGTGATAGCAAAAGAAATAGAAATATCTCTGTTTAATGGTAGGAGAAAAGATTTGCCTTTAACACAAATAATTGCACTTATTATTTGTTGTAATGCATACTTCACAGTATTTTTACACCCTTACTCATATGAATAGTAGAATCACGTCTGGAGTTTTAGAAGAGAGTTTTTATTTTGCCTCTTACACGTAGAATAAAAAGATTCCTATTAATCTTCAAATACTGCCTTAAGTAAGGAAAGGAGAGTTGAAAGAAAATTTTACAGACCATTTTATCAGTCCTTTAAGTTGGTACTATATCTTTAAAGCTCTGACTCACTTCCTATGATCTTTGCTGATTATCCCAGTATAACTTGATTCCAGGTAGTTTATTAGGTTATGCAGTTGTTGCTGTTGAGCATAGTTACGGCTTAATTCACGAAGTGTACCTTCTAATCAGTTAACCAGGGCATACCTTGATTGGGGACCTAGCAGGATTGGAGTTTTCCCATGCAGACCTGTCACTACTGGATACTGATTCAAAAAGTATTCACTGTGGTGAATGGGTTTTGGCACACTTTTATAATGAATAGTAAACACACTAGGCACACTAGGCCTTAGATTTGATCCATGAAAACAATTATGGAAAAAGAGTAAATGAAGTATTACATTTTATCTAATTCTTCATCCCCCCTATCCTGGTGAAGGTTAACTGTGGAATTACAGTGGGTTTTTTCCCCTAATTGAAGTATAGTTGGTTTACAGTGGTGTGTTATTTTCTGGTGTACAGCAGACTGATTCAGTTATACGTATATATGTATATATACACACAGTGTTTAATTCAAATGGAAAATAGTCCCTTGTGGGCTCTCTAGATATAAATTCCTTTAGCAAAGCTAATTAGATTGATAATTATGTTGAAGGCCAGAGCAAACTATATTAACTACGTGGTCCTCAGTGGAGACCCTCTTACTTTTAGTTTCTGCAGACATGTAATATACTAGATAATGGGTCTTTGTAGACTCGTGACAGAAATAGCTAAGATTTTCAGAATTAATTTATTCCTATAGGAAAAGGGCCCTCCCCCTTCTTTAACGGCAAGCGCCTACAGAAATATTTTATTCTGCTTGAAGATGAATGAATTCATTAACCTCTTCATATCTGTCCTTAACATTGTACAAAGAATAGTATCATTCAGGTCACTAGATGCAAACAATAACCGTTTCCAACATCCCTCTGAGAACTCAATAAATAGCACATACCTAAAAGCTTTTAAAATAATATAAACAGGTTAACATGATATCGGGATTTGTTACATAAAATGCTCACAAGGCCCAAAGAGATTAACCTACGTATACTGCTGTTATTGTGAGTAGAAGTCTGGAATCTGTAAGATAGAAACAGGGAACCAGATTATTGGTAGCGGAGGCAGTCCTGTATCTTTTAGAACTACGACTTAGGGTTAATGGATTTAAGCTTATTCACAGTGGGTGGGGAGAAGGAATATGTGATTAATAAAAATGAAATAATAAATTAGTTATGGTGTGGCTTGAAAGAAATATTGACTACTTCCCCTGCCTAGTCTTTTCTCTGGAGTTCTAAACAGTCACTGATAATACACCTCCCGCCCCTTTTTTTTTTAAGAGTTCAACCTGGTCATTGCTATCATCTGTATAATGGTCTTAGAGCAAGCCTTCTAGATGACTATCAACTGCCAGAAATTTTGAGAACGCCTTTGGAAGAACTTTGTTTACAAATAAAGGTAAATTAGCTGGGAGAGTTAAGAAAGTAAATAGGGTTCAGTTTTCAGCATCTTTTATAGAGGAAAGTAGTATACTAATCTGCCAGAAAGAATTTTTACCATGCATTTGTTTTTCTCTGTGTGTTAGTACTGTTGATCCTTGAACAGCGTGGGGATTAGGGTTGCCAAAAATCCACTTGCTGCCTTTTCTGCCTCAAAACCAAAGGAATTGATAAATGACTCACCCAAGGGTGGTTAGTTGAAACAGTTTGGGTAGAATCAGGACTCAAACCCTAGTTCTTTTGATTTTACATATTGTGACCTCTAATTGAACACAAACCTTTCCCCACGCTTAGTTAATTTAAAAATCTGTAAAATAAAAATGCAAGTACTGTATTTATTGAAAAAAAATCTGTGTGTAAGTGGACCCATGCAGTTCAAAAAAGGTCAGCTGTAAATTATATTTTTTAAAGCTTTGATCAGATATTGACTAAACAGTTTTTAATTACATACTGCTCTGGATCCAGACTACCTGGGTTTGAATCCCAAATCATCCTGTGGCAAGCTGGTTCTGTTACATTGGGCAAGTTATTTAAATTAACTTCGTATAAAATTCTTAGAGCAGTGCCTGGCATATATTAAGTGTTCAGTAATTGTTAGCTACTGTTATTATATCTTAAGATCCCTCATTATAGACTACTTACCATTTTTTCAGCATCTTAATGTATTTTGATAAAATTAGCTGCCTTATTTTGAAGGTAATTGGTAATCAACTTGTTCGTTGAGATTTTAACCAGCTACTTTTCTCATTAATAGAGTTGGTGTTAGAAAGTAGTATGTTGGCCTTTAAACATGTTTTTATAGAATCACAAATATAATTTGTACTTACTCTGGTAAAATAACTTGAAAATCGTGTATAGGTTTGATGCTTTATTTTGAGTCAGTGACACAGGCAGGATTAAACTGTTATGTCAATATATGATATATGTTTAATTATGTTTGTCGCTCCCCAGATTTTAAGGCTAGGTGGAATTGCTTACTTTCTGAGTAGGCTAATGGATCCACCGTCGAATGAAGCAGTGTTACTTTCCATAAAACACCTGGTGGAACTGGTAAGTTTGATTTTTTAAAAAATTCTAACTTAGAGTGTTAAAGTAAGTAAGCCAGCTCATTATAAAATTTACTTTCATTATGGCAAGGTAGGCCAATGAATGTGCAGTGCCAGATTGATTCACTCTTTGGCTATTCGGCTTGGAGTATGAAATATAAATTAGAAAGTTATAAAATGATACCTTTGTGAGTTTTCTTATACTGGGCTCTTTCCACACAAGTTTTTTCATTATAGGCCTGATTTTAAATTACATAAAATTTTGAAATCTTTCAATTACTGGTCCTCTTCATTTGTATTCTAGAAATGAATTTGGTTGCTTATTCTACTCTTTCTGATTACCATAATGTTTTTAGAGCTTTTGTCAAATCCAGGTAATTTAATGACAGTATGAACATTTTATAAAGGCAGCTCTTCTATTTTTGAAGGAATACTAGCAGGTGGCTTTTCTCCAAAATATCCTATCCCCCTACCTATCGTTTTATTCTTACAGTCTTTTTCCTTAGTTTCTTTTATGAAGTTAGTGTCTTGAGGAACTAGTTTCAGTGTCTTAGTCAAGTGACCGCTTAGTTGGTAGCCATCCCTGCACGAGACCATGTTGAGAAGCAGCACAGGACTGGAGAGAATTAGTGAGTGAGTTAATACCCAAAGTGGAGAGAAAGAATAGAGCTGTGCTGTCCAACACAGTAGCCACTAGCCACAGGTGACTGTTTAAATTTAAATTTTGAATTAAATTACAGATTCAATATCTTGGTCACACTTGCACATTTTAGATGTTCAGTAGGCACATAATGGCTAGTGGCTACCACATAATCAATGCAGAAATAGACATTTCTGTCAGTGCTGCAAGTTCTGTTGATGAGTACTGGGTTAGAGGATGCTGAAGATGTATTTTACGTATTCCAATTTTATTTGTGCCCATCCATGTAGATAAATTTTGAGAATTTGGTCCATGTAAAAATAAGCTCTTAATGTGAGTATTAAGTTGTTTAAATGAAAAGCATTGTAACTTATCTGACCATCTTTGTTGGAATTTGAATTAGATTTAGTGAGGTCACTGGTATTTTACAGAGCAGTGCGGTTTTACTCCTGACCTCTCTTCCCCTCCAGACTTTTATCGAATAGAACAGCAGTAGAGGGCTACGTGGTGATCAGAGAATCAACGTATTATTTGTGGTAGAGACAGACAACCAGAGGACGGCTGGAGTCTGAAGCCAGAGTGGGATGACTTCCTCTCTCCCAACTGAATTTAAGAACCAGTCTTTACTTAGCCATTTGTAGGCAACGAAATTGTGAAAAGGCTTGGAAAATCCTTGCCAACAGTAGGGTCTGAAGCCTACATTTTGAAGAAAACTTCTTATTGTGCAATACAGCATGCCCATCCAGGGTAAAAGAGCAAAACAAAAATGTCCAGCTTAATGGTTTATCATAAAGTGAACACTCTTGTTTTTATTCATGTCAAGAAGTTAAGAACATTTCCAGTAACCTAAAAACCAACTTCCTACCCTCGCCCAATTACTCTACTCTCAGGCTCAAAAATAACCTCTATCATGACTTTAATGGTAATCTCTTGCTTGTTTTTCTTGATGGTTTTACTATACCAGTATACATCTCTATAAAGAACTCAGTTTAACTTGGCCTTTTGTGAACTTTACATGAACTCACACAGGATGTGGGTTTTTTTTTTTTTGCAGGGGGAACGGGGTTCTGGATTCTTTCACTGAACATTGTGAGACTCGTGTGCATTATTGCTTTTAGCTATAGTTCATTCATTTTCATTTCTTTATTATATGACTACTGAAAGGCATTTTTGTTATTTCCAATTTGAGACAGTTACATATAGTGCTGCTATGACTGTTCTTCAATATTTGTTTCTTGGTTGCACATGTTTAAGTATTTCTTATGGGTGTACACTTGAGTGAATTCGCTGAGTCATAACGTATGTGTATGATTAACTTTGGTAGGTAATGCCCAGCCATTTCCCAAAGTTGTCAAACTGCTTACACTCCTACCAGTGTCAGTGGTAGGTAAGCATTCTCAGCTCTATAGCATCACCAACCTGTAGTCTTTTATTCTAAGCATGTTGATAGGTATGTAGTAGTTTTGTGGCTTTAGTTTGCATTACCATGACTACTGTTGAATTTGTAGGCAGCTTTTTATGCTTATTGCCCATTTGGATAGTCTCATTTATAAATTATTGATGCCTGTTTTTCTGTTACGTTGTAGGAGGTAATTATATACTTTTTGTGTACTCTTGATCTGAGCCTTTTGTCAGCTGTGTATTGCACATGTATGTATTTTTACCTTTTCACTTTTTAACAGTGGTTTGATAAACTGAAATTCCTAATTTTAATGTGGTCAAATGTATCAGTCTTTTTCTTTATTGTTACTGCTTTTTGTCCTTTAGTAAGTTTTTCTCTACCCTGGAGTCATGAGGATATATTGTTTTAACTTTGTTTTCTTTTTCACACTTAGCTATATAATTCATCTGCAGTGGATTTGTGTGTGTGTGTGTGTGTGTGTGTGTAGGTGAGGTAGGAATCAAAGTTTTTAGATGTGTAGAGCAGTTGACCGAAACCATTTATAGAAAAGTTCATCCTTTTCCTCTTTGTTCTGCAGCCATAGTCATAGATCAGGTGTCTATGGATTTATTTGTCTGTTTGTAGGCTCTCCTTTATTCTATTGGTGTATATTTCTATCTTGAGCTGGTGTCACACTGCCTTAATTACAATATTGAGTCTTACCAAACAACATGATCTGTCCCATTGATTTAGTTATTTAATCTCTTGGTGTTTCAACGTTTTCTGTGTATTATAGAATTTTTTAAAAAATTTATATCTTGGTTTGTGGTATTTTTGGATTATATTCAAACTTCAAAATTTTTCATTTTCTTGTGAGTCTGATATACAGAAATCAAATTGGTTTTGAATGTTGACCTTGTATTCATCAATGCTGTGAAACCCACTTACTCTGATAACTATATGTAGATTTTTGAGTACATAGTCACATCTATAAATAATTGCAATTTTATTTATTCCTTTCCAGCTGTTGTCCAGGATCCTTAGTACAATGTTGAGCAGCAGTGTTATGATAGTGTGCATTCTTTTTTTTTTTAACATCTTTATTGGAGTATGATTGCTTTACAATGGTGTGTTAGTTTCTGCTTTACAACAAAGTGAATCAGTTATACATATACATATGTTCCCAATGTCTTCACTCTTGCGTCTCCCTCCTACCCTCCCTATCCCACCCCTCTAGGTGGTCACAAAGCACGGAGCTGATCTCCCTGTGCTATGCAGGTGCTTCCCACTAGCTGTTTTACATTTGGTAGTGTATATATGTCCATGCCACTCTCTCACTTCATCACAGCTTACCCTTCCCCCTCCCCATATCCTCAAGTCCATGCTCTAGTAGGTCTGTGTTTTATTCCCATCCTACC
>NC_041214.2:14741596-14742074 GCF_002837175.3 Physeter macrocephalus
CCTCCATACTGTTCTCCATAGTGGCTGTATCAATTTACATTCCCACCGACAGTGCAAGAGGGTTCCCTTTTCTCCACACCCTCTCCAGCATTTATTGTTTAGATTTTTTGATGATGGCCATTCTGACCGGTGTGAGATGATATCTCATTGTAGTGTTGATTTGCATTTCTCTAACAATTAATGATGTTGAGCATCCTTTCATGTGTTTGTTGGCAATCTATATCTTCGTTGGAGAAATGTCTATTTAGGTCTTCTTTCCATTTTTGGATGGGGTTGTTTTTTTGTTATTGAGCTGCATGAGCTGCTTGTAAATTTTGGAGATTAATCCTCTGTCAGTTGCTTCATTTGCAAATATTTTCTCCCATTCTGAGGGTTGTCTTTAGGTCTTGTTTATGGTATCCTTTGCTGTGCAAAAGCTTTTAAGTTTCATTAGGTCCCATTTGTTTATTTTTGTTTTTATTTCCATTTCTCTAGGAGG
>NC_041214.2:14743393-14744282 GCF_002837175.3 Physeter macrocephalus
ACATCTTTTTCTGGTTTTGGTATCAGGGTAGTGGTGGCCTTGTAGAATGAGTATGGGAGTGTTCCTCCCTCTGCTATGTTTTGGAAGAGTTTGAGAAGGATAGGTGTTAGCTCTTCTCTAAATGTTTGATAGAATTCGCCTGTGAGGCCATCTGGTCCTGGGCTTTTGTTTGTTGGAAGATTTTTAATCACAGTTTCAATTTCAGTGCTTGTGATTGGTCTGTTCATATTTTCTATTTCTTCCTGGTTCAGTCTCGGCAGGTTGTGCATTTATAAGCATTTGTCCATTTCTGCCAGGTCGTCCATTTTATTGGCATACAGTTGCTTGTAGTCATCTCTAATAATCTTTTGTATTTCTGCAGTGTCCGTTGTTACTTCTCCTTTTTCATTTCTAATTCTATTGATTTGAGTCTTCTCCCTTTTTTTCTTGATGAGTCTGGCTAATGGTTTATCCATTTTGTTTCTCTTCTCAAAGAACCAGCTTTTACTTTTATTGATCTTTGTATCATTTCCTTCATTTCTTTTTCATTTATTTCTGATCTGATCTTTATGATTTCTTTCCTTCTGCTAAATTTGGGGTTTGTTTTGTTCTGCTTTCTCTAATTGCTTTAGGTGCAAGGTTAGGTTTATTTGAAATGTTTCCTGTTTCTTAAGGTAGAATTGTATTGCTATAAACTTCCCTCTTAGAACTGCTTTTGCTGCATCCCATAGGTTTTGGGTCGTTGTGTCTCCATTGTCATTTGTTTCTAGGTATTGTTTGATTTCCTCCTTGATTTCTTCAGTGATCACTTCGTTTTTAAGTAGTGTATTGTTTAGCCTCCATGTGTTTGTATTTTTTACAGATCTTTTCCTGTAATTGATATCTAGTCTCATAGCGTTGTGGTCGGAAA
>NC_041214.2:14745363-14770405 GCF_002837175.3 Physeter macrocephalus
CTTCTGCCTCAGTTATTCTTCTATTGATCCCTTCTAGAGTATTTTTAATTTCATTTATTGTGTTGTTCATCATTGTTTATTTCCTCTTTAGTTCTTCTACGTCCTTGTTAAATGTTTCTTGCATTTTCTCTATTCTATTTCCAAGATTTTGGATCATCTTTACTATCATTATTCTGAATTCTTTTTCAGGTAGAGTGCCTATTTCCTCTTCATTTATTAGGTCTGGTGGGTTTTTACCTTGCTCCTTCATCTGCTGTGTGTTTTTCTGTTTTTTCATTTTGCTTATCTTTCTGTTTGGCATCTCCTTTTCGCAGTCTTCAGGTTTGTAGTTCCCGTTGTTTTTGGTATCTGTCCCCAGTGGCTAAGGTTGGTTCAGTGGGTTGAGTAGGTTTCCTCGTTGAGGGGGGACTAGTGCCTGTGTTCTGGTGGATGAGACTGGATCTTGTCATTCTGGTGGGCAGGACCACGTCTGGTGGTGTGTTTTGGGGTGTCTGTAGCCTTATTATGATTTTAGGCAGCCTCTCTGCTAACGGATGGGGCTGTGTTCCTGTCTCACTAGTTGTTTGGCATAGGGTGTCCAGCACTGTAGCTTGCTGGTCATTGAGTGAAGCTGGGTCTTGGTGTTGAGATGGAGATCTCTGGGAGATTTTCGCCGTTTGATATTACGTGGAGCTGGGAGGCCTCTTGTGGACCAGTGTCCTGAAATTGGTTCTCCAACCTCAGAGGCACAGCCCTGATGCCTGGCTGGAGCACCAAGAGCCTTTAATCCACACGGCTCAGAATAAAAGGGAGAAAAAATAGAAAGAAAGAAAGAGGGAGGGAGGGAGGAGATAAAATAAAGTAGGATAAAATAAAATAAAGTTATTTAAAAAAATAATTATTAAGAAAAATTTTAAGAAGTGAAAAAAAAAAAACGGAATGGTCAGAACCCTAGGATAAATGGGGAAAGCAAAGCTATACAGACAAAATCTCACACAGAAGCATACACATGCACACTCACAGAAAGAGAAAAAGGAAAAAAATAATACATCTTGCTTCCAAAGTCCACCTCCTCAATTTGGGATGATTTGTTGTTATTCAGGTATTCCGCAGATGCAGGGTACATCAAGTTGATTGTGGAGCTTTAATCTGCTGCTTCTGAGGCTTCTGGGAGAGATTTCCCTTTCTCTTCTTTGTTTGCACAGCTCCAGGGGTTCAGCTTTGGACTTGGCCCCGCCTCTGCATGTAGGTCGCCTGAGGGCGTCTGCTCTTCCCTCAGACAGGACAGGGTTAAAGGAGCAGCTGATTCGGGGAGCTCTGGCTCACTCAGGCCGAGGGGAGGGAGGGGTACGGATGCAGGGCGAGCCTGCGGCAGCAGAGGCCAGCGTGATGTTGCACCACACTGAGGCGCGCCGTACGTTCTCCTGGGGAAGTTGTCCCTGGATCCCGGGACCCTGGCAGTGGCGGGCTGCACAGGCTCCCGGGAGGGGCGGCGTGGATAGTGACCTGTGCTAACACACAGGCTTCTTGGTGGCTGCAGCAGCGGCCTTAGCGTCTCATGCCCCGTCTCTGGGATCCGCGCTGATAGCAGCTGCTCGAGCCCGTCTCTGGAACTCCTTTAAGTGGCGTGCTTAATCCCCTCTCCTCACGCACCAGGAAACAGGCAAGAGAAAGTCTCTTGTCTCTTTGGCAGCTCCAGACTTCTCCCGGACTCCCTCCCGGCTGGCCGTGGTGCACTAACCCCTTCAGGCTGTGTTCAGCAGGCAACCCCAGTCTTCTCTCGGCTTCTGACCGAAGTTGGAGCCTCAGTTCCCAGCCCCACCTGTCCCGGCGGGTGAGCAGACAAGCCTCACAGGCTGGTGAGTGCCAGTGGGCACCTATCCTCTGTGCAGGAATCTCTCCGCTTTGCCCTCCGCACCCCTGTTACTGTGCTCTCCTCCGTGGCTCTGAAGCTTCGCCTTCTGCCACCTGCAGTCTCTGTCCATGAAGGGGCTTCTAGTGTGTGGAAACCTTTCCTCCTTCACAGCTCCCTCCAACTGGTGCAGGTCCCGTCCCTATTCTTTTGTCCCTGTTTATTTTTTCTTTTGCCCTACCCAGGTACGTGGGGAGTTTCTTGCCTTTTGGGAGGTCTGAGGTCTTCTGCCAGCGTTCAGTGGTGTTCTATAGGAGCAGTTCCACGTGTAGATTTATTTCTGATGTATCTGTGGGGAGGAAGGTGATCTCCGCCTCTTACTCTTCCGCCATCTTCTCCGATAGTGTGTGCATTCTTATGTTCTTATTCTCAAAGGAAAAGCTGTCAAAAATTCGTTGAGCATGTTTTTTGAAGATATTTGGTGGAAAGTATCAAATTAAGGAAGTTTCTATTCTTAGTTTACTAAGAGATTTTTATTATGCATGGATAATGGATTTTATCAGATACCTTTTCTGCCTCTAACGAGATTATACAATTATGCTGTTTTTTATGTTAAATTTGTAATATATTGAATTACATTGATTTTTCAATTGTTAAACCAACTTTCATTCCAGAAACAAACCTGCCTTGCTGGGATTCAGTATGCCATTATTTTATTTTGAGTTTCTCATGCGTAAGATTATTTCGTTTCCCTTTCTCCAAATGTCCCTTGTCAAGTTGGTACCAAGATTATGCTAGGCTCAGAAAACAAGTGGAGAGTTGTTATTTTTTTTTCCTATTCTCTGAAAGAGTTTTTATAAGATTGAGGTTCTTTCCTCCATAAATGTTTAGTAGAGATCTTTGTCTGAGACATTTGAGTTATTTTTGTTTTTTAATTTAAATTTTTACGTTTTTATACAGTTTTTAAAGGTTACACTCCATTTACAGTTATTACACAATATTGGCTATATTCCCCATGTTGTACAATACATTCTTTTTTTTTTTTTTTTTTTTTTTACAATACATTCTTGTAGTCTGTTCTACACCCAATAGTTTGTACCTCCCGCTCTCCCACCCCTATAACCAGTGGTTGGTTGCCAGTGATGGGGGGCAATTGAGTTATATTTTTTATTAATTTTGTTGTTCAAATCTTGTTATTTTGAATGTGTACTAGACATTGTATTTACAGAGGTCTTTGTAGATAAAAACTGGGAGCTTGAGGTGATGGTAATTTCTTCCAGAGAGGATTTATGTTGCTTTTCTGGGAAAAGATGCCCCAATGTTGGGTTCACTTCCTTGGACTTCTGTCCCTCCCTTAATCCTGGACTTGTGATTTTTGTAATTCTTTTGTAACTCCTCAGTCTTCAAGCAGCTTTTCCATCTGTTCAGTAGGATGATTGGATCAAATTACCTAGGTAATCAGAGCAGAAGCCACCCCTGTTTTGGGGGGTTCTAAATAAATATTTTATCTCTTGCTCTCCTGTCTCATGTCTCCTAAAGTACTAGAATCTAGGGGCTATGCATTCTATAGTCCAAATATGTAGTAGTGTCTCATTTTTTGTTTTACTTCTCGTACAACTGTTGCACTTTACTGGGTGGTTTTATTTGAAGACTTACTGGTGTGTTATTTCTCTCATTTCTCTTCCAACATTTATAGTAAAGCCAAGTTGTTTCTGTTTAAATAAGTTTCTAACCTTTGCTGACCTCAAAACTTATGTTGCAAACTTATGTTTTCATGAAGAGAACTAAAGCTGAACAATATTAGGGAATTTGGACTTAAGAGTGGCCTATTATTTTTTCTTAAGCAAACTAAAATGTGGTGCTTACAATGTGTTTTAAACATAAACTTTTACTTTACAGAACGCTTTGGATAAACAAGAAGAATTGACACCTCTTGGAGTCCACTTAGCACGATTACCAGTTGAGCCACACATTGGAAAAATGATTCTTTTTGGAGCTCTGTTCTGTTGCCTCGACCCGGTGCTCACAATTGCTGCTAGTCTTAGCTTCAAAGATCCCTTTGTGATTCCATTGGTAAGAAAGATACAAGTAAAAGGCCAGGTATTTTTAGATACACAGAATAGTTGTTTGCTTAGATAGATTTTTCATTGGCTTTTTATTAGAATGCCATTTTCTGTTATATACCATCAGAGCAATTTAAGTTGCCTTCATTTGTTTTAAGGGAAAAGAAAAGGTCGCAGATGCAAGAAGAAAGGAATTGGCAAAGGATACTAAAAGTGATCACCTGACAGTTGTGAATGCATTTGAGGTAAAAGGAATATATTTAAATTTTTAAAATCTGTATTATAGTTATCAGGAATAAACTGCTAAGTGAGAATGCCTAAAATTAGGTGAACATTTGAAAAAAATTATACATCATTTTTCAGTTTTGTGATAGCTCATTACATTTACCCTTCTGGAAAAAAGTCTGTATTTGTGTTTTGATAACAATAGAACAAGTGAACAATTTATTTTAAAATTTTACTTGCTATTATTCTTTTGTATCTTTGTCTTACTGACATTTATGACAAAAGGTCCCTTTTTGTTCATTAATAAACTATACCTGTATTCAGATTTAACATTTTTGATAGAGCATGATAGTCATGTACACTATTCAGGATAGAGAGACTTTTTCTCTTATAGACAGGCTTATCCAAGGATAAACGTTTATCATCCATCTTTGCAACATTTAAATGTAATTTGGTGTATAGAGACAGCATCTTTTTACTGTAGTTCTAGTCTCAGTTTTGTACTACCTATTATGGGAAAGTTTATATTTTTTTTCTTTTGAGCTCATTCAGTATTTTCTTTTTTCCCATCTTTCTTCCTTCTCTAGCTTAAAGCAAAGTAAAACAATATATTTTTGAAGTTGAAAGTATATAATAGCATTGATTTGTTCAACAGAGTGCTTATTTTGATTAATACAGTCATGTACAGAATGATGCTATTTTATGTAAAATGCACAGTATGTTACTATATAACTTGCTCTTTTTTGTGTAAAGAAAGGTCTGCAAATTCAGTTTTGGTTATCTCTTAATGACTAGGATCATGGGGAGTTTATGCTTTTTTAGTTTGTTAATTTGGAAATTCTTTGAATTTTTTACAAGAAAATGAAATATCAGTAGAAAGTAAAATTATTACCAAAATAAAGACAAACTGGTAAGCAGTCTTTGCTTTGGGGAACAATATCAATACTTTTCTTCATAGGGCTGGGAAGAAGCTAGACAGCGTGGTTTCAGATATGAAAAAGACTATTGCTGGGAATATTTTCTGTCTTCAAACACACTGCAGGTAATGGTGAATGTTTTGAAGTGATTCTCGTATGTTAGGTTAGGGACTTATGTGTATTTTGTGTAGTCAAATCTATAGCAAAAAGTTAAGTTTTTGCTTAACTTTTGTGTGAGTTTGTCTTATGAAGTTGAATCATTACACAGAATCATAAAAGGAATCTTTATTAAATCAACTGCAACAAAACAAGGAAAGGTGTATAGCATAATAAACAAAAAACTAATGGCTAAGAAAAAAAATGAGTCCAGAGTTTAGCAGGAAAACACAGAGAGACTCGATTACTGTTCCTGCACCCGCACTTAGTTGCCATTTTGATGATTCATCCTGAAAATTTTCAATAATACTCCTAAAATCTGTTTTAAAATCTCAGATAGAGCAAGTATCTTTTCTTTAACTTTTGGGTAGGTATTTTTATCTTCAATTGACTTAGTGTAGTGAGAAAACACTGGACAGGAGGCATTTGTGAAATAGAAGAAAGTGAACAATTAACAAGGGCAGATGCACATCAGACTTCAGACTCTGCACTGAACTGGAGAAGTGATCTCAAGCCAGTGGGAGTAGAAATATCCTCACCTTGCCCCATTACATGTACACTCCATCTTTGTGGCATAGATTTAACAAATCTACGGGAGTAAAAGAATCCAGAATTTAGCATATTTAATCAAAAGTGCCCAAACACTAACAGAATGAAAAGAAGGGTAATAACTCTGAAAGATACTACAGCCAATGGAAAAAAAGGTAATAGGTGTCTCTACATAGAAAATTTAAGAGTAATTGAATATGTATTTAGAGATATATTGTAAGAACATTTCCCTTAAGTGGAAAAAATGAAGTGAAGTACAGTATGAAAAGATGGTTGAATCCAACCAAGTGTTTTTTTGAAAATATTATATCCAGTCAAGATACTAATTCAAGTATAAAGAAAAATGACAGGCATTCAAGAAAGCACTTGAGATACTGCACCCATGAGTTGATCTTGAAATATTTACTGACAATGAAATGCTGCCTATTAAGAGGTGAATCAGAAAGAATTCAGGAATGGAGAGTACATGCTAAGTCAGCTGGTGGTAGATACTGAAATTAAATATGGAAAAATGCAAAACAGTATTGGGAATTATGGATACAGAATAAAGGTTATTATCCTGAACAATATAAAATAATGGTGATAGAAACCAGGAGATAACCTAGAGAGTCAGTTATAAGAGAATGTAGGTGGGGAAACTAAAGTCACATAATTCATAAAAGGGATTTATACTTAAATGTGACAATTTTATGTCTCATAATCTCTTACTTTAAGCTCACAAGGATCCTTTATTAAATATCTCTTATGATTATAAAAATGTAAGATTCATCTAGTTCAGTGTCATTTCTATTTAACTTCCTTAAATTGAACTAAAATTAATTTGAATGCGTTTATAAAAACAGCTTCTGTATTTACATTATCCCATTGTTAGGATAGCATTTTTGTCTAATTCTTCTGTCTGTATAAATGCATAGTAAGTGTCTGCAATATTATTTACTTAGTTAATATTTCTGACAGTATTGAGATTACGGTAGTATTCTTTTGTACTTTGCTATACTACTTAAATGTTTTTTATAATGAGTCATGTATCATTTTTACCCAAAGAGTGATTTTTCTTATAAATAAACACAAGAAACAGGCCTAAAGCTTTTGTGCCAGGATGTAACAGTAGTTAATTTTCAGTAGTACATATATGGATGTTGGTTATTTTCTCTGTGCTTTCCTGTTTTTTTTTTTTTTTTTTTTCCAAAATATGGGGTAGAGAGCAATTTTGAAAATTATGAGCGTTTTTGTAAACTGAAGTAATCCTTAAACATCAGTGTTATTCCCTACAGCAGGCAAGCCTTAAGACTGGACAGTAAATATTTTTGGCTTACAATCCATATGGTTTCTGTTGCAACTGCTCAACCTCTGCCATTATAATGCAAAAGCAACCAAAGATAGTGTGTAGATGAATGGGTGTTGTTTTGTTCCAATAAAACTTTATTGACAAAAACAGGTTTTTATAAATTTTGTAGTTTACCAACCCCTGCTCCAAAACATCACATTTTTGCAAAAGTGTTTCATAAAGCAGGGAAAGCTCAAAGCTAAATTTATTTATGAGTACATGCTTTATAACCCCTATAAATTTGTGTGAAAGGTATTCTAGTTCTGTTTGTTACCATTGCTCCCTAGATGCTGCATAACATGAAAGGGCAGTTTGCTGAGCATCTTCTTGGAGCTGGATTTGTAAGCAGTAGAAATCCTAAAGATCCAAAATCTAATATAAATTCAGGTAAAGCAGAAAATACAGTGTAAATAACTTGCTGCTGTTGTCAGTTGTATCAATATTTTACTTTTTTTTCTCTACCTTCCCACCCCGAACAGATAATGAGAAGATAATTAAAGCTGTCATCTGTGCTGGTTTATATCCCAAAGTTGCTAAAATCCGACTAAATTTGGGTAAAAAAAGAAAAATGTAAGCATTGAAGATTATTATGAATTATTTGTAGTTTTCTCAAACTTTCAAAATCCTCTACTGCCACAGGGCTTATATTGTACATTTGTTCTTACTCGTAATAGGGCCATATTCTTGTTACTTTTGGTCATTGAAGAGAAGACAAACTGTTTACCATGGGCATCACTTTCCCTCATAGCACATCCCTGAAGTCTGCTCCTTCATCACCCATTTTTCACAAAGAATGTTAGTGAAATATAATATCAATGTAAATATGAGAACAGTAAGCCAGCTATACCTTGTTTAGAGTAAATTTTGTTTCAGGATTTTTTATCCTCTCTTTTAAAACAAGTAATTTTCTACTTGAGCACTTTGAATAAAATTGTTGTGATTTTACTATTTTGAGAAATAAAGTATAACTTTAAATGTATGTACGAATAGAGTCAGCCTTAGTAGTAATTGGAGACAACAAATAAGGCATATTTTTGCCCAGTAAAAGAATTCATTCCAGTGAGGAAAAAGAGAAACTGAAAGTCACAAATGGCTAGTGGTATGTGAATTGGTGTGCCACCCTTTTGGAAGACAGTTTAGATTAGAATTATGTATCAGCAGTCATTAAAATAGTCACTGGCCCCGTGGATTCATAAGTGAATATTTTAATTTAATATGTTCTAAGGAAGTAATTCCAAATGTTTTTTTTGACAGGTATATTGTAAACAACATAGATGTCTAGTAGCAGTTGGGGAAATTATGGTTTTATAAGACCATATTATATGGCATTTCTGTTAGGCATATAAAACATCACTGTATATTGACCTAAAATATTTGAACTGATGTTAGATGAAAAAGTTGGATGTTCTGTAAACATGAAAAAATATAGACCTCAAAGATAGCCTAGAGTGCAGCAGTGCAGTGGTTCTCAACCTGGGTGATTTTGCCTTCCTGGGGACGTTTGACAATGTCTGCAGACATCTGTGGTTGTTATCAGTGGAGGAGTATGTCCTACTAGCATCTAGTACACAGAGGTCAGGGATGCTCTTAGGCATTCCATAATGCACAAGACCGTCCCCCACAACAGAAAATTCAATATGTCAAGAATGCTGATGTTGAGAAACCCGATTCTCATATGGAACATTATGGGTAACATGAATTTTAATCACTGTAGTTGGATTATCCACATTTTAAGTGATCTGAGTACTTTTTTGACATCAGTACTTTGTCAAATTCTTCTTCATATCTATCCCTAAACTTACAGGTAGCTTAACAGAGAGACTCCTTGAAATACAAACATTTTATATATCCCTCTGCCATCCTGGGCAGGCTTTATGAAAGAAAGGTAGTTCTCTTGGGTTTATGCTTTGTTTTGGTCTAGTGCAGGGGTCAGCACATTTTGGAATACTGGCTAAGAGTTTATGTTTTTGTTGGAACACAGCTGTGCCTGTTTGTTCACATGTTGTTTGTGCCTGCTTCCCAGCTGCACTAGCAGAGTTGAGTGTTGTGACAGAAGGTCCACAAAGCATAAAATATTTTCTCTCTGGTCCTGTATGGAAAAAGTTTGCCAAACCCTGCTGTTCTGGTGATGTAGGGTTGCAGGATGGCACTGGTTAAATTGACTGTGTGGTGAGGAAAAACAGTTGCTGATTTTATTCTGAATAATGGCTCATGACTGTGATTCAGATTTTGGTAGACATATTATGGATTCCTAGAACCATGAAAAAGATGCTCTTAAAAACAAAGAGGGGGGGCTTCCCTGGTGGCGCAGTGGTTGCGCGTCCGCCTGCCGATGCAGGGGAACCGGGTTCGGCTGGGCCCGTGAGCCATGGCCGCTGAGCCTGCGCGTCCGGAGCCTGTGCTCCGCGACGGGAGAGGCCACAGCAGAGGGAGGCCCGCATACCACAAAAAAAAAAGAAAAAAAAAAAAAAAACAAAACAAAACAAAGAGGAAGGATTAATGGATTATCAGCTTTATTCTTTAATTACCACTGACTATATAAACTATCAGACATCTCCCTGTTGAATAATATTAATTAAAGACTCCTACAAATTGAGGTGAAATTTTTGTGACTATCGAAGGAAGGACCTGTAAAAATGGAGAGATTGAACTAGAGCTGTGTACATTTATTCCGAGTATTCCTGTTTTGAAGGGGGGGGTGGAGTTCAGTGAATGTGAGACCATTTAAAACATACTTTAGAATAGGTTTTTAAAAACCAGTTTTAGCTAACTCCCTTTTAAACAAAATTCTTCATTTTTAATTTTAGATCATTTCACAGTTATTCTGTAAATTGACAGCTGTTTATCAGTATCATGATTTACAGTAAAATGTACAGACTATTCTCTTGGTCTGATTCACTTAGAATTATATCAGGTATTTCATTTTTTGTACTTTACTGGTATAGTATATATACTAACATAATTAGGGAATATTGTGTCATCTTTCTAATATGTTGAGTAATTCTATCTATAAGAAAAGGATTTGTTGTATGATTTAGAGTATTCTTATTTAGCCAATTATTTTTCCATGTCTTATTAAAATAAAAATTTGGAAATTTATATTGCAAAAATAAATTGAACTCATCTGTGGAGTTTGTTTTTCTTCTGGGATTAGTTTGGAATCCTCCAGAGTTTTGTTTTGTTTTGTTTTTAAACTACATTTTAACTTTTTTAAAGGGTGAAAGTTTACACAAAAACTGATGGACTAGTTGCTATTCATCCTAAATCCGTTAATGTGGAGCAAACAGAGTTTCACTACAACTGGCTTATCTATCACCTGAAGATGAGAACAAGTAGTGTAAGTGAATACATAAAATAACCATGGGTCTGAATAACAGTCTTGTTGTATTTTTTAAATTGTATAGTTTTCATAATTATAAACAAAATTTATTTTCTTAAAAAAAATTTTTTTTATGTCATGACTTTTACCTTCTTTAAGCAAATAACCTATACTTTTAATGTGCAGATCTGTCACAATGTATCTTTGTATTTTAATTAATTGGGATGGTTATTTGATTTGCATAATTTTCTTTCAGAGCCTGCTTTCAAGACATACTGGCATTCTATGGTATATAAGAGTTTACCCTTTTCAAAGAATTTTGTTGGCCTGTCGATATACAAGTATTGGTCAGAATATTAAGTGGGAATTCTGTTAATATATAAATAAAAAGAACTTCAGCTACATTAGTGTTTTGGTTTTATCACTTAGGAAATATTTTGTTTACAGAACAGTGCTATTGATTCAATTGAAACAAAAATATAAAACTCCTTTGTTCTCTGAAGTAAGAATGGCTTGTTTAAATGGTATTTCTTCAAATTTAGTCTCTGTAATTACACTAAAAGGATAATACCTGTTTTAGAAGAAAAGCACTAATAGATCGATACTAGTGATATTATTGAATTAATGTGGCAATAATCCTTTCAGACTCCTTAATGTATTAATTTGCCTTAATTCTCATTATAGATATACTTGTATGACTGCACAGAAGTTTCTCCATACTGTCTCTTGTTCTTTGGAGGTGATATTTCCATTCAGAAGGATAATGATCAGGAAACTATTGCTGTAGATGAATGGATTATCTTTCAGTCTCCAGCAAGAATTGCCCATCTTGTTAAGGTGACTAACTTTACATGATTGTCTTTGATTCTGCATACAAGTTAGTATGTGGTCTTGTGGTTTTGTTCTTCCAAGTGTTCTACATGTTATGTTAAATATTTCTTGCTTTATTTCAACAGAGGAAATTGTGTTGAGAAATTGATTCATAGTTTTTCTGCATTGTTTTTTGAGATAGTTATAGACCAACCATTCTCAATGGCTCAGTGTGATAAAAGTTTGAATTTTTTTACTTAAGTTGGCTACTCATAACCACACTTTAGTTAGTTGCTTATTAGATATTCCAGCCTTTTTGTATAATAGCTTATTAAATTTCTTGTACCAGCTGAAGTCACTTTTATTTATTACATTGTTTGATAGTACATCTGCCTTTGTTGAACATGTATAATTTTTCCAACTTCAGGAATTAAGAAAGGAACTAGATATCCTTCTGCAAGAGAAGATTGAAAGTCCCCATCCTGTAGACTGGAAGGACACTAAATCCAGAGACTGTGCAGTTCTCTCAGCTATTATAGACTTGCTCAAAACACAGGAAAAAGCAACTCCTAGGAACTTGCCACCACGATTTCAGGATGGATATTACAGCTGACAGCTTTTCTGTGGTGCCCTGAAAAGCCAGTTTGATAGCCATTTTCCATCATGGTTTAACTTTGACTAGGTGTCAAACCCCAGGACATGAATAATTTTCGTGCGTAAGGTAGAAACCTTCAGTAGGTAGTAAATAAAGACTTAATGTGCATGAGTTAACGATGTCATCTGTAGCTGTTATAAATATACCATAAAAAACAGTTACTCTCTAGTGGTCGTGTCCACATTTTGGGAGTATTCCTCTTATATATTTTGAATGTTGTACCACTTGAGAAATTCCTTTGTTCTGTTATGAAATATTAATCTCTCTGCCCATAATGACTGAGTATAGAATCAGTAAAAATAGAATGGTTAGCCAAAAAGCAGTATCAAATAAGAATTTGAACACATCCACATTTCTTCTAATGAAACTTCTATCAGAAGTAAGTTAATTTGTTGTAATAAAGCCCAGTATTTAATAAAATGTACAGTGTGTAAATCTCAGCTAGCTTTTTGGGTTGCTTTCTGCATCTCCACCTATCCCTTGGTTTATCTGATGTTTTTTATCTGAGAATATATTTGTACCACTTTTACATCACCCTGTGCAGTGTAATGTAGCAGTTGAGAGCATGGGTCTAGAGCCTATCTAAGTTCAAATTTTAGCTCCGTCGCTTACCACGTATCTTAGGCAAATTACTTGGCTTCTTTCTGTTTCCTTTTCCTTATCTGTAAAATACAGGTAACAATTATGAGGATTAAATATGTTATCATATGTAAAGTGCCATAGCCTAGTGTCTGGCATGTATTGTGTACTAAGTTACAGTTATTATTTGAAATTTTTTTAATAACAGTCCATTATGTTAGACTTTTCTTCCCCATGCTCTGAGTGCTATTTTACCCTCTCAGCCAGTGGAAGCTAGTGTGACATGTACTGTATGTTTTCAGCCCTGTCAGATTTTGACAAATACTGTTGGTTGCTATCCAACAGCCATTTTGTCCCTCCCTTCCTACTTGCTTGTTCATGTGTCCCCTCCTCTGTGCAGCCTTGTTCCCAGGGATGTTGGACCCTCTTCCCCAAGGGTGAATTGGATTGTTCTAAGCCAATCATGCATGGTCTTTTTCTCCTTATAAATAACTGATGAGGCATGAATATGTGAACCTGTCCTGGCTAATGGAAGCTAAGAAGAGATCTGCAAGGGGGCATCTGAGAAGATTTTCCTCACTAGTAGACTTAAAGAAGGAAATTCTGTGCTCCTCCTTTGGACATTATTTTGTCTGACTCTGGCACTTGGAACTGCTGCAACCCTCTTAGGATCACAAGGTTGGCTCAGCGGGCAGGTGGAAATCACCAGAGTCCTTGATAATGCTAGCGAGCTGTTGAATTATCCAGACTCTGCAACTGCCCTGCACATGGACTTATTCTGACATAATAAACCCCTCTTTGTTCTAGCCACTTTTAGTAGGGTCTTTTGTATAATTTGGCAGAGGAGTATTAACTGAAACACATACTATCCATTGTTGAGTGTTGTTTGCTGAGGCCTCTATCACTTATTTTGTGATATAACAGTTTGACCCTATGTCTGAGAAAAGTTGTAGTACTGGAAATACTGCAAAAAGAGACATAGGAAGAACATCCTGCTGCACCCTAAAAAGTACAGATTTTACTGTGCCTTCCAAAGAAGCCAAAGGAAAGGAGTATCGTATGATGACTGGGATTGATTGATAATTCTATGATGATCTTAACAGCACTGGTTCAGGTACTGCTTCCATTTCTGGGAATGTATGTCAGCCTATCATTGCCTTCTAGGGTTTTTGAATGTATTTGTGTGGTCTAAGTCCATTCTCTTGGCTAGTATCCCAAAAGTGATCTGCCTCTCACTGAATTCTTGTACTGGGTCATTTTGTGGCATATTAGTTTTGCCCCTAATCTGAAGGTGATCATTAGGTCCTATTCTATAAGAATGTTTGTTTTTATGTTTGTGCCTTTTTTTTTTGGCTTGCTTTTACTATCCAGTTTAAATTCAGTCAGTTGGCCAAAACGGTCTTGGCAGAGAGCATTTTAAAAATCTGTAAAAACAGATTACTAGTTAATTGGCTGCATGTTCATAGACAAATATTTAATCTCCATAAATGGGGAAAATGTTCCTGCAGAACTGTTTAATAGATGAGCTATTCAGAGAGATCAAAGGAGTTATCACCTCCAATTTATGTCTTCTCTATACCAGTCAAGATGGAAATTTTGCCTGAAGGTGCTATTTATGTTTTTCTTTTGTTTACAGAATAGGGTGTTACTTAGTGAAAAATGTATTCCAGGTCTCAGAACTATATGCTATTTGGTAGTTTTAAAGAATAAGATACTAAATTACGAAGAAAACTATTTGCCTCGCCATTCTGAGCAACACCAAGGATAACTCTTTAAAAAAATGACCCTGGGGCTTCCCTGGTGGCACAGTGGTTGGGAGTCCGCCTGCCGATGCAGGGGACGCGGGCTCGTGCCCCGGTCCGGGAAGATCCCACATGCCGCGGAGCGGCTGGGCCCGTGAGCCATGGCCGCTGAGCCTGCGTGTCCGGAGCCTGTGCTCCGCAACGGGAGAGGCCACAACACTGAGAGGCCCGCGTACCGCAAACAAACAAGAAAAATGGCCCTGAAACAGAAACTTACAGGAAAAAAAAAAAAAAAGAAAAAAGAAATAAACCACTGGATAATCTTTACGAAGTGTCTTCGAAAAGTGAGTCCATGCGACACCTTCCTAATTCATTAACTTGGGCAAAAGCTCTTGCAAGTGGTTTTCCCTTCTTCATTTTTAAAGCAAGGTCTACCCTACAAGTTAGAAATCATAGAAGAGCTATAGGAAGAATTTATTTTAGTACTCCATTACCCAAAGTAAATGGTAATTTTCCTTCCCCTCTTTTAGCTCTGAGTTTGTGTATATTTTTAAGTAACTGTGATCATGTAGTATAATCATATATTTATAATATGCTAATTGTTTTTACATGGCATTTTTATTCTGATTTTTAAAATACGTATTCATTATAGAGTATCGGGAAGTGCAACATATAAAAAAAATGTTACCACTGTTACAAACTCTTTTTTAATAAGCTTTAAGATATTATTTTATATATAATAAAGTTACCCAAGTATACTTCTGTGAATTTTGTCAAATGTATAAAGTCATGTAATTGCTATCACCACAATCTTGATATAGAACATTCCTGTCACCTAAGAATCTCCCTTTTTCCCCTTACAGTCAATCCCCTGCTTCCACTGGCAACCATTTCATCACTAGTTTTGCCTTTTCTAGAATTTCAAATAAATGGATCCATATGTTGTCTTTTGTGTCCAGCTTCTTTCACTTAACATAATGCTTTTGAGATATTTATGTTGCTGTGTATATCAGAAGTTAGTTCCTTTTTTATTATTTAGTATTGCATTGTATGGTTGTACCACAGCTTGTTTATGATGGACTTATTTTTTTTTTTGCTATTATAAATAAAGCTGCTATGAATATGTGTATACAGGTCTATGTGTAGATAGATGTTTTCATTTCTCTTGGGTAAATACCTATGATTAGGATTGTTGTGTCATATAAGAAATTGCCAACCTGACTTACAGAGTGGGTATACCATGTTTTACACACCCACCCTCCATATGGTATGGTTCCAGGTGTTACAAATTCTCACCAGTACTTGGGTATTTTTAGTTATTTGTTGTTTAATTTTTGCCTTTAATGGATGTGGAGTCTCATAGTTTGTTGTGGTTTTGTTTTTTATTTCTATTGAATGTAATAATCAGTGATGAGCCTATTTCATGTGCTTACTTGCCATTTTCCTTGGTTGTCTTATATACTTATATGTGTGTTTTGATTTTCCACCTCATATGTTAAGTAATTGGGGCTTTAGGGATATATCTGATTAAAAAGAAAAAGGATTATTCTTTATGAATTTTAGAGCTGCAGAAAATTTTAAGTTCATTGACCTTTAAAATGGCAAAATGTGCCACTCTTCAGTTGGCTAGTACAGTGGCAAGTAAGCCACCGTTAACCAAGTGCCAGAAGAGAAAAGCACCAGTTTTAGGGGTCCATGATGTCAGGAGGTTGCACATCCACCATGAGATGATTAATAGGGCATAATACAAAACATTTCTGGTGTGGGTAAAGGCATGGGAGCGAAGGAAAACGGCTGATGTGAAAGCACTGCAGAGCCAACCTTTAAGACTGCTCGGAGTTTTGGTAGTTTGTGGTTTTCAGTGAATTGGCCCATTTTATCTAAGTTGTTAAATTTATGTCGAGTTGCTTGAATATCCTCTTAACCCTTTTATATCTCTGGAATCTGTAACAATATGTGCTCTTTCATTCTTGACGTTGACAGTCTCTTTTTTGGTCAGTCTTGCTAAAAGGTGTATGAATTGTATTCGTTTTTTCAAAGAACTAGCTATTTGTTTCATTGATTTTCTCTATTTAAGTGTTTTAGTGCCATAAATTCCTTTCTGAGAACTGCTTTAGCTGTCAACTACATGTTTTGATGTATTCTCATGGCATTCAGTCAGTGTGTTTTTTATTTCTTTATATATTTACCTCTTTGATCCACAGATTGTTTGAGCGTGCTATTTAATTTCCAAGTGTTTGAAGATTTTCCTGTGGTGTTTCTGTTGTTAATTTCTAGTTTGATTCTTTTATGCTGGTTGGGAAACTTACTTTGTATGATTTGTTCTTTTAAATTTGTCAGTTTATGACCCAGAATGTGATCTGTCCTGGTGAATATTACATATCTACATGGAAAGAAAGTATAATCTTCTGTTGTTGGGTGGAGTGTTCGCTAAATAAATGTTAGGTCCCATTCCTTGATGGTGTTGTGTTCTGTACCTTTAACCACTATATTATGGATTTGTCTGTTTTTTCCCTTCAGTTCTGTTTTTGCTTCACGTATTTTGAAGCTCTATTATTTGGTACATACACATTTAGGGTTGTTATGTCTTCCTCACAGGTTGACTCTTTTATTGTGATGTAGTATTCTTTGTTCCTGGCAATCTTCTTTGCTCTGAAGTCCACTTTATCTGTTCTAGTGTAGCCCCTCCAGCTTTCTTTTGATTGGCATTTGCTTGATATTATTTTTCCATTCATTTACTCTACACTTACCTATATAATTACATTTTAAATGTGTTCCCAAACATATAGTTAGGTCACTTTTAAAAACTACTCTGGGGTTTCCCTGGTGGTGCAGTGGTTAAGAATCCACCTGCCAATGCAGGGGACACAGGTTCGAGCCCTGGTCCGGGAAGATCCCACATGCTGCGAAGCAACTAAGCCCTTGCATCACAGCTACTGAGCCTGCACTCTAGAGCCTGTGAACCACAACTACTGAGCCTGCATGCCACAACTACTGAAGCCCACGTGCTTGTTTATCAGTATATCTCTTTAAGTTTGGGGGGTTTTTTGCTTGCTCTATGGATTACAGTATACATGTATAGCTTATCATAGTGAACAAGTAGCAACATTTTGCCACTTCAAGTAAAATATATGTAAGACACCACCATTGAAGCCTGTGCGCCTAGAGCCCGTGCTCCATAACAAGAGAAGGCGCTGCAGTGAGAAGCCCACTCGCTGCAACTAGAGAAAGCCCTATGCAGCAATGAAGACCCAACGCAGCCAAAAGTAAATAAATAATTTATTTTTTTTTAAAAGACACCACCATTTAGTTTTCCCAGATAATTCCTTTACATACGTCGAGAACCAACCGTATCAGACCATGTAATATAGCTTTCAGCCAACTAACATTTTAAAACCTTAAGGATAGTCTAAAATATTTACCCAAATGTTTACCTGTTCAGTTGTTCCTTCTTTGATGTTTCACGTTTACTTCTGCCACTTCCTTTGTTAGAGGAACTTATTAATTACTGGACTCTATTTTTTTAGAGCAGTTTTAGGTTTACAGGAAAACTCAGCATAAGGTACAGAATTCCCTTATCACCTTTACTCCCTGCTAGTTTCCCCTATTGTTAACATCTTGGTACGCTTGTTCAAGGGATGAGCCAATATTAATACATTATTAACTAAAATCCATAGTTTTAGTTAGCTTAACATTAGCTTAGTTTTAGTTAGCTTAACATTAGCTTAGTTTAGTTAGCTTAACAGCTTCTTTGTGTTGTGTATTTTGATCAATGTATTGATATAATGACAGGTATGCACCATAACTTAACCATGCAGAATACTTTCACTGCCCTGAAGAAAGTCTTCTGTGCTCCACCTAGTCCTCCTTTCCTCTCCTTGAACCCCTGGCAACCACTGATCTTTTTACTGTCTCCATAGTTTTGCCTTTTCCATAACGTTATATAGTTGGAGTCATACAGTGTATAGCCTTTTTACATTGGCAACTTTTTCTTAGTAATACACATTTAAGATCCCTTCATGTTTTTTCATGGATAGCTCATTTTGCTTATTGCTGGTTGATATTCAGTTGTCTGGATGTATCAAGTTTATCCATTCATCTATTGAAGATTATCTTGGTTGCTTCCAACTTTGGCCATGATGAATAAACCTGATATAAAAACTTGTGTGTAGACTTTTGTGTGGACATAGTTTTAAACTCATTTAGGTAAATATCAAGGAGTGTGATTGCTGCATCATATGGTAAGTGTTTAGTTTTCTAAGAAACTGCCAGACTCTTCCCAGTGGTTTTTGCATTCCCACCAGCAGTCAGTGCAAATTCCTCTTGCTCTGTGTCCTCACCAGTATTTGGTGTTGTCAGGGTTTGGGATTTTATAGCCATTCTAATAGGTGTGTAGTGGTATCTCATTTTAATTTTTCAGTTCCCTAATGATGTTTCATCTTGAGCATCTTCTCATATGCTTATTTTCCATCTGTGTATCTTTGGTGAGTTTTCTAGATTTTTGCCCATTTTTTAATTGGGTGTTTTGTTTTCTAATTATTGAGTTTTAAGAGTTCTTTGTATATTTTGGATGCCAATCCTTTATCAGATATATTTTGCAAGATTTCCTCCAACTCTGTGGATTATCTTTTCATTCTCCTGTCTTTTAATGAAGTTCAGCTTCTGTTTTTTCTTTCACTGATCATGTCTTTGGTGTTACATTTTAAAAGTCGTCTCCAAACCCAAGATTACCTAGATTTTCTCTTGTATTCTAGTTTTATAGTTTTGCATCTTAAATTTAGGTCAGAGTTTCCATATAAATGGATATTTCTTAATTTTCGTTATTGATTTCCAACTTAATCATGTTGTAGTCAGAGACCTCACTCTGTATAACTTCAATCCTTTAAAATTTGTTGAAACTTGTTTTACGACCCAGGAAGTAGTCAAAAGTAAATATTCTACGTGTGCTTGAAAAGAATGTATATGCTGAAATTGCAGCCTGTCCTATATAAGCCTATTATGTTATTCTTGTCCAAAGCTTCTACACCTTAATTGATTTTTAAAAAATTTTTCCTATCAAATGAGAGAGGTGTGTTAAAGTCTCATTCTGTGACTTTTGATTTAATTCTTACATTTCTGCTCATTTTTGTCTTATTATTATTGAGACCATATTGTTGGAAGAATATATATTTAGAATTATTGTATCTTCCTGGTGAAATGAAACTTTCATCATTATGTAGGCTCTATCCCTAGTCATATCCTTTATCTTACAGACTTGATCTATCTAATATTGACATAGCTACAGGTAGTGAATGTTGTGATGTTCTGCTCAGATCCTCCGTCAGGACTGATGGTATTCCCTTAGCTGCTGGAAGTGCTACCAGATGACAGCCTTCACTCACCAGCCCTCTGCAGGAATTGTCCTCGCCTCATCCAAAGCCACAGCCTACATCCTATGACTGGTCAGAGCAAGGTTAGAAAGACCTAGTCTCCTTGCCAAAGCTCTCTCTCCCCTCTCTCTCCTCTGAGACTCCAGTTAAATCCTGCACTTTCCATCCCTCTCCTCTTCATGCTCCCTTGTAGGTTTCTTCTAGCCTCTCTTTCAGTTCACCAGAATCTTTTAACTATCAAATCTGATGTTAAATCCAGTTCCATAATTCCTAGTTGTTTTTTCTCTGTCACTTCTTGTGGTTGTTAGTTCTATACTGCTTTTTTTTTGTGTGTGTGTGGTACGCGGGCCTCACACCGCCGCGGCCTCTCCCGCTGCGGAGCACAGGCTCCGGACGCGCAGGCCCAGCGGCCACGGCTCACGGGCCCAGCCGCTCCGCGGCACGCGGGATCCTCCCAAACCCGGGCGCGAACCCGGCTCCCCCGCATCGGCAGGCGGACGCGGAACCACTGCGCCACCAGGGAAGCCCTATACTGCTTTTTGAAGTTTGGCTTTATCTCCATAAACGTAGCAATTGTATTTTACTGATTTTACTATCTAGAGTCCCTGTGAATGTATCAGTTTTTTTGTTTTGTTTTTTGTTTTTCCTGTATCCAGATGCTGTCTCTCAGAGGTTTTTTTTGTTTGTTTGTCTTGTTTTTTGCTGATCCTTTCATTTGAGAATTTGTTTTTTGGAAATAATTGACAACTAAGATGATGATAGCTTTCTCCAGAGCAGGTTTTATTTCCTCCTGTCAGGACCTTGGTATGCTAGAAGCCTGAAGAGTGAAGCTCGAGGTCCTTGAGGTTTACTTCCTCACTCCAGAGTAAGCCCTTTGGAGACCGAACCCACAGTGGAGATTATGGTAGGCGCTAAACTCTGACCTGTGTTACTTAACTCTGACCTGTGTTATTTAGTACTGCCAGTCTACCAAACAACTGCCTCTCTGCTGCTTTCCAGAGTCCAAGGAAAATGCAGCAGTAATTTGGGATAGAGGATGGACCGAAGAGGAGGATGCAGCCTGCTACTTCCAAAGATGATATTCCCCATCTCTCCCCTCTTTCCTCACTACCCTGAGCGAAAATCCAACAGAGATGCCTTTGATTTATGTATCCTATCACATAGCTGTACTTTAGCTGCAAAGAATGCTGGAAAACTAGCATTTTAAGGTTTTATAGAGGGTGTTGCAGACACAATTCTAAGATGATCCCCATGATCTCTGCTTCCTTGGTGTTGCAGCTACGATTAGATTACACTGCATGGCGAAGGAATCTTACAGATCTAATTAAGGTCCCAAATCAGTTGATTTTGAATTCATAAGGGAAATTATTCTATGGGTCTAATATAATTATATGAGTTCTTTAAAAGCAGAGTTTTCTCCAACTGGTAGCATAAGATGTAATGAGAGAGATTCCAAGTGTGAGAAGGACTGAATACGCCACTGCTGCCTTGAAGATGGAAGGAGCCACGTGGCAAGGAATTCCAGTTCCTGGAAGCTGTGAGCACCCTCCAATCTCCCCATCCTCCAGCAGCCAGCAAGGAAACAGAGGCCTCAGTCCTACAATCACAAGGAATGGAACTCTGCAAATAACAGGTATGAGCTGGAAAGCAGTTAAGCCAACACTATGATTTCAGTCTTTTGAGACTCTAAGCAGAGAACCCAGCCAAGCCATCCTAGACTTCTGGCTACAGAACTGTGAGACCATACAGGAATGTTTTAAGCCACTAAGTGTGTGGAAATTTTATTCAGGAAAAGAAAATAACACGGAGTCATTCTTTGTCTTCCACCAAGATTCACAAGGTGGTGAAATGTCCCAAGCACAAAGGTTCAGATACCGAGTGGCCAAAATGAATGATAAGGTATATACTCCAAGGGTCAGCAGCAGTTAGGAAGCTATGAACTATTTGAGATAAGCTGTTCAGTCATGCAGTTTTGTGGAAACTATAAGAAGAAACAGGATGGCCCAGTTCTTAAAAATGCCCCAGCCTTCTAGGGCAGCTAAGGTGCATATGTACCCAAAAAAGAAAGATCAGACACCTTCAGTGTTAGCTGCAGATACCTTTTGAGTAGAACTCTGATTTGGCCCAAATTTAGCAAAACTATGTACTTAAATGAACACATCCTACAGTAAATTAAATCACATCAGCACAAAAGAACAAGTATATACAAAATCTTTATAAACTCACATATTTTGCCAGAAGTGTACGAGCAGTGTCAATTCATTGGGACAAAAATGAATATTTTTGTTCTCCACAGGTCACTGAAGTCATTGTACAATTCAGAGAAGCTACTAAGTTTGAAAAACAATACTGTGTCATGTTCACGGTTGAACTGCAACATTGTGAATGAATTAATACCTGCCATAAAACAACACTTTATCTATTAACAGTATTAACCTGCTTGCTAAATAGGCTCTGATTTATAAGATGCACATATTTCCAAAATTGTTCACCATCTCTACTGATTAATTAATTCACAGGATTCATATAGTTGCTTTTTAGTGTCAACAGCGTGTTAGCAAAAATAATACGAAATGGTCTCTTTGCAAGCAACACATTTACCTTCCTTCCTAAATGAAAACATTCCATTAGATTAGATTTTAATTTGTTAGCTTCTCCTCCAGAAATTCTGTGACATCTAAGAGGAGAGAGATTTCTTGTTTTACCAAACCCGAGACCTTGCTTGCTGGATCCACTGCTATTCTCCATTGACAGACTGGCCCAGAACTCAAGGAGCTCGGGGCCTGGCATGTCTTTATACCCAGAAATGTGTGCACTGATAAAGGAGAGCAATCCACAGGTGAGGCAGCCACAGGTGCCCCCTGCAGGCTCACTGCTGCAGTGACAGGACACAGAGCATGTGGGCTGAGCACACTCACCTCCCACACTGGGCTTCTGCATAGTTACTCACGACTGAGTAACTGGTTGGCAGTCAGTAGCTGGGGACATGTCACACATGGATCTGAGTCCTTGAATGATGTACCCTTTGCCAGGTTTTACCCCTCCATGAAAGAGAATGGAGTAGAGAGGGAACGTAGCTGCCAGTAAAAAAAAAATCACTCTTCCCCACCCTCCAATTCCCTCTTTATGAAACGTACTATTACAATGACTTTTCTCTCTCCTTGCACTAGTGGAAGAAATAAAGTTCTACAGACACCCGCAGTTAAGAGAGACTTCAAATCCAGCAAGCAAGGCCTTTAGTGCAAATAAAATGAGTTCCCGTTAAGGTCAAAATGTTACGTTGCAATTAGGTACACCATGTTGCCTTCTTGATAACCTTTTAAGGTCCAATTTTATCTTCGTTGAGATTGTTAAAATGTGTTTCAGCCAATTTCCTTTTGGAAAAGGGAGGAGAAACGGTCAAAAACCTTACATTACTGAAGGCAAAGCAGCCTCACGTCAGTTTATCATCTCATATAGGTCTATTTTTAAAAAGTATGACCCCTGTCCTATATTCAGGATTTTCTCACATATATGAACCATCTAAATTCTATGTTGTTAGAGTAGCTTACGTTTTATTAGAAAATACTTACCAAAGACCGAAGTTGGGTGAGATGGATTTTTTTAAGGAAATCTTTAAAGTAAGGCTCCTTACTTCCCTTCTAATGAGGAAAGAGGTGGAAAAAATTCAAGTGTCAATTTCCCTTTCCTGGGAAGAGGTTTAGAAAAACTGAGCTCACCTTCAGAACTCTACCAGTTCCTTTTGAAATCAAGAAAGCATTAGCATCAGATCTAAAATATAAGAGGCAGGAGCAATATTTACAAAACTGGGTATTCCTTAAAGACATAAAACCTTGCTAATACTGGAAGAACCATACGAAGGAGATGTTTAAAGAGGGATAGTATACATTCTTGGTTAAGTGAGGATAGAGAAAACCAGGATACAGCATCTTAGATATATATATTTTTTTTATGCCCGAACATGATACAACTAGGAGTAGCTGAGGCTGCCTGATCCCTGAAGTGGACTGCTCAGCTATTCTGTTTACCTAAAGAGGTTTGCAAAAGGATTGCTGTGCACAAACTGAGCTTCGTGGACTAACTATCCAGTAGCTGTTCTCCTGAGAGAACAGAACCACCTGGCAAGCTTAAAGGCAAGTGTTTCCTTTCTTTTAATTAAATAGGCTGTGTTAAAATTAACATCAAAACCAGCCTTGAACCAACCAGCCCACCATGATGTAGTGCAAATCTCCCAGTGACAAAATACCATCAGAGAGGCTACACGTTGGTCTCCAGTCCCAGCAAACGTCCCATTCTCTCCACATTCTTATCAATTGTAGCTTGACATGTTATCTCCTTGGCACATTCCATAGGAAACCAGCCCCTTTCTCCATCTCGCAGTCTTTCCCCTTCATACCAGCCTGCAAAGAAGGGCAGAGTCCTCATGGGACACCAAGTATTTGGATGAATCTTGAGTGTTCACCTCCGAGGGAGGACGATATGGGCAAATTTCAGAGGCAGTGTCCTGCCCCAGGTTGGGTACCATGGATGATGCAAGGTGAGAGAGAGAGGTGGAACAGGGGGAAAGGTTTGAAGAGGGAATCAATGGCATATCATGATGAGAGGCAGAACATGATCAGAGGCCCTTTAGTCAGGTGTCTAGGAGAGTACTGAGCTTGGGCTGAGTTGCAGAAAGGGATGATGTTTGGGGTAGGAAGAACATGACTTTTATTTTTTTACTTTATTTTTATTGAAGTATAGTTGATTTACAGTGTTCTGTTAGTTTCAGGTGTACAGCAAAGCGTTTCAGTTTTATATATATATATCTTTTTCAGATTTTTTTCCCTTACAGGTTTTTACAAAATATTGAGTATAATTCCCTATGCTATATAGTAGGTCTTTGTTGGTTATCTATTTTATATATAGTAGTGTGTATATGTTAATCCCAAACTCCTAATTTATCCCTCCTGCCCCCAACCCTTCCCCTGTGGTAACCGTAAGTTTGTTTTCTGTGTCTTTGGGTCTGTTTCTGTTTTGTATACAAGTTCATTTGTATCTTTTTTTAGATTCCACATGTAAGTGAAATCATATATTTCTCTTTCTCTGTCTGGCTTATACTTCACTTAGTATGATAATCTTGAGCTGCAGCCATGTTGCTGTAAATGGCATTATTTCATTCGTTTTTATGGTTGAGTAGTATTTCATTGTATACATGTACCACATCTTCTTTATCCATTCATCTTGTCACTGGACATTTAGGTTGCTTCTATGTCTTGGCTATTGTAAATAGTGCTGCAGTGAACACTGGGGTGCAGGTATCTTTTTGAATTATGGTTTTCTCCGGATATATGCCCAGGAGTGGGATTGCTGGGTCGTATGGTAGCTCTATTTTTAGTTTGTTTGTTTGTTTTTTTTTTTTTTGTGGTATGGGGGCCTCCCTCTGTTGCGGCCTCTCCCGTTGCGGGGCACAGGCTCCGGACGCGCAGGCTCAGCGGCCATGGCTCACGGGCCCAGCCGCCCC